>NC_083578.1:43131459-43431459 GCF_027579695.1 Neoarius graeffei
CTGTGTATATATATATAATTTTTTTTTTTTGGGGGGGGTGGTACTCATGAGGCTAATGCAGTGGGAGACAAGGAGGCCTCCCCTCAAGAGCTCACACCAGAGGCCGACGGGGCAACCTCTGTTCCAGAGCTCTCACCAGGGCTTGCACCTGAGATCACACCAGAGGCTAAACAGGGCAGCCTCCGCCCCAGAGCTTGCACCAAAAGGCAGACAGGGTGGCCTCCACTCCAGAGCTTGCACCAGAGGCAGACATGGTGGCCTCTGCTCTTGAGTCCATGCTCCGCTCTTGAGTCCATGTTGATACCAGAATCCAAGCCCAAGTCTATGCCTGAGTCAATGCCCATGTTTAGGTCCATGCCCAGGCTCAAGCCCATGTCCATGCTGATGCCTGAGTTTATGCCCATGCCAGGGTACATGCCCAGGTCCATACCCGATTCCTTGCCCATGCTGTTGCCTAATTCCATGCCAATGACCATGTCTGTGCATGAGCCCATGGCCATGCTCCAGCCTATGTTCATGTCTGAGGTCAAGCCTGAAACATAGCATCCACATGTGTCCATGCTCCCATTCAAGGCACAACTGGAACCCAAGACTTTGCCTAAGGCCATGTTCCAATGCAACATCCTTCCAGAGTCAGAGCAGAGCTCCAAGGGGACTTCATCCAGCTCCAGATCCTCATCCCCAGAGCTGACCAAAGAGGTTTTTAGCTCCCAGAGAGCTCTTTTGTGGGGTGAGGGTCTGTCATGTCCACACATGTTTGTGCTTGGCGCTTATAAGAACTCTAACAACACACAGACTTTGCAAAGTATACATGTGGTTCTAGGCACAGCCAAGGGGTGGAGGGTGTCCGGTTTGGTGGCATCAGGATTGCGTCTCTGCTTTTTACAGATGTGGTCCTGTTGGCATCATCAATCTGTGACCTACAACATATGCTGGGATGGTTTGCAGCTGAGTGTATAGCAGCTGGGATGAGGATCAGCACTTCCAAGTCCATGGCACTCAGCTGGAAATGGGTGGAATGCCTACTTCAGGTCAGGGGGGAGTTGCTACCACAAGTGGAGGAGTTTAAGTATCTTGGGGTCTTGTTCACGAGTGAGGGTAGGAGGGAGCAGGAGTTGGACAGACGGATCGAGGCAGTGACAGCAGTTATGCAGACACTAAACTGGTCTGTTGTCATAAAGAGAGCTGAGCCAAAAGGCAAAGCTCTCAATTTAATGGTCCATCTATGTTCCCACCCTCACCTATGGTCACGAGCTATGTGTAGTGAATGAAAGAATGAGATCATGGATACAAGCAATCAAAATGAGTTTTCTCCATAGGGTGGCTGGGCTCTCCCTTAGAGACAGGGTGAGAAGCTTGGTTATTTGGGAGAGACTCAGAGTAGAACCGCTGCTCCTCCACATTGAAAGGAGTCCATTGAGGTGGTTCAGGCACCTTGTCAGGATGCCCCCTGGATGCCTCCCAGGGGAGGTTCTCTGAGCATGCCCCACCAGGAGCAGACCCCAAGGCAGACCCAGGAGATGTTGGCGAGATTACATCTCTCAGCTGGCCTGGAAACACCTTGGTATTCCCCCAGAAGAGCTGTTGGAGGTGGCCATGAAGAGGGAAGTCTGGGCTGCTCTGCTTTGGCTGCTACCCCTGAGACCTGGACCCAGATAAGAGGCAGAAAATGGATGGATGGACAGACATGCAGTACCTTGTGTTTCACTTTACTAAACCTTTTTTTGAGCACTCTGTTTCTGCATTCTGGTTTCCTATTCTGTTTTGTATTCTGCCTCTAGCCTTACCTATGATATTGTTTGTGCCTCACTTTACCAATGCCTGTTTAATAAGTTGGCCTTTGTCCAATACATACTTGCCAACTTTTCAAAATTCTCATGGGGGAGAAAAGTGCATGAATGACATTTTCAATTGGACAAGGGTATGATGCGTGGTTGAAATGATAAAAACAGTGGATCCCAATTAATTGCAAATCATTTGAAATTTATCCAATTAAAGAGTTTTTGAATTGTTGATATTGTTCTATCAATTACTATAGGTTATGGGATTCATGTATCAGGCATGAGATAGCTCAGAGTGAAAAATCTGAAATAATACTCATCTTGAATTTTAATATTATAACAATGAAAGGGAAGTCTTAAATCAGATTTTTAGCTGAAAAATCTCATGCCTGAATATTGTATACATACAGAGACCCACAGAAAATAAACACAAGTGATGCTTTAGAAGAATGTTTATAATTTCTTAAAATAGTCACAGTGAATGAAAGTATTATTGGATTGCATCAAATGTGTTTTCCTTCTGTAAGTTCATGTAAACATACAGAGAACTATAATATCATATATAATTTAAATTTTAATAAGATTTAACCAAAATAGTAACAACTCAATTAAATACATACTGCACTGTCTTAGTACTACTAAAATGCATCTCTCTCACTAAACACTTTCCAACAGAATTTTTAAAAAGCACTAGAAATACTATCAAAAGCCTATCAGAATGCATCAAAGGAATTTGCTCATTTGCAAACTTTGACTGAAAGTTTTCAAACAAAATTTAAAAATGGCACTATAAATACTACCATACTATCAAAATATACTCCACAAAGAATTTCACTCGAATGCAAAATTTTAGTACTACCAAAATACACTCACTAGTAATCTTTCACTTAAAACCTCAAAACTATCAAAATCAAATCACTTTCCAGATAATTAACTTGTAAACGTTCACTTAAAACTTTCAAACAAATTCAAAATGGCACCAAGACACTACCACACTATTCAAATACACTTAAACAAATTCTGTCATGCAAAATTTCACTAAACACTTTAGAAGTTGTACAGGTGTTTCTGAAATTGTCTGGAAGACTAGTTTAATTTCATACTCAAATGTCCATTATATTCTGATTTAAGGTATCTTTACCTTAAAATGTGTACCTGGCTGGTCGAACATTTGCTTATCCATGGAAATTCATTCTCCCATGCAACCTGGTATTTGCACTCATATTTTTGCCATTTGGTATTGGGTTTAGTGGCTATGATGAATAACTGCTTGTAAAAAACATCAGACAGCCTGGGTGAATCCTACATTACAGAAGTGACTGTCATTGTTTGTTGATTGGTTAAAAATCAGTTGATGTCAGCAGTGTTTCTCATACGATTCTAATTGGACATAATCGGGAGTATTTTTAACTTGGCGGTAGGGATTTCCCCAAACCAGGAGATTATCCAGTTTTTAACAAATACGATCGGGAGGTGGGAGATGGAGGCTAAAATCAGGAGCCTCCCGCCGAAATCAGGATGGTTGGCAAGTATGCTAATATTTTGGATCTGTTTACCTGCCTGTTTTTTAATCAAATCTTCCAGCGATTACATCTGCCTGTTGCCTCCAATACATGACAACTATCTACTACTTCATTTTCCTATACTAAATTACCTATGCTTTAATGTGTTTTGTTACTTTCCTCTTCTATTGCTCTTTACCCAAAGTATCTTAAATTGCCACCTTGATAAAGGCACCAAGAATTCCACCCATAGTAACTCAAATAAGGGCTGACCATCATCTTCCTGTCAATAGTAAACATATTCAGATTTTACAAAAAAATCTTTAACTGTCCTTTTTTGCACAAAATCTGTTTTTAAGTTTCATATCTATGAACATGCTTGAATATGTATCACAATCTACTACTTCATTTTCCTATCCTAAATATGTTATTTGCACATTTTAAGTGAAGTTTATTATTCTCTGGTGAGGTGCACAATCAGGATGTGCTATGAACCCTTGTGATGATACATGGTCTCCACTAGCTCCAGAGGAAACTATAAAACGTAGAAAGAAAGTAGGATGGAAGGTAATGTATGCAACTATGGTTCTATGACTGAGTGAACCAAGAATAGTCAGAGGATGAATGTGGCATATGCTTCTTTCATACCAAAGACAAGGGTCAAACCTGGTTTATTTGATCAATATTCTATTCTTTTGTCAATTCAAACCAAGTGAGTCAACAGAGGTTAATCCCCTGCTCATGACAATTCAGATAGGACTTGGGTCACAACCCGAGAAAGATGCATAACAAATACAACCCCGATTCCAAAAAAGTTGGGACAAAGTACAAATTGTAAATAAAAACGGAATGCAATAATTTACAAATCTCAAAAACTGATATTGTATTCACAATAGAACATAGACAACATATCAGATGTCGAAAGTGAGACATTTTGAAATTTCATGCCAAATATTGACCCTGTAGAACAGGATAAAGCGGCTACAGATAATGAGATGAGAGATGAGAGAGATATTGGCTCATTTGAAATTTCATGACAGCAACACATCTCAAAAAAGTTGGGACAGGGGCAATAAGAGGCCGGAAAAGTTAAAGGTACAAAAAAAGAACAGCTGGAGGACAAAATTGCAACTCATTAGGTCAATTGGCAATAGGTCATTAACATGACTGGGTATTAAAAGAGCATCTTGGAGTGGCAGTGGCTCTCAGAAGTAAAAGATGGGAAGAGGGTCACCAATCCCCCCAATTCTGTGCCGACAAATAGTGGAGCAATATCAGAAAGGAGTTCGACAGTGTAAAATTGCAAAGAGTTTGAACATATCATCATCTACAGTGCATAATATCATCAAAAGATTCAGAGAATCTGGAAGAATCTCTGTGCTTCAGGGTCAAGGCCGGAAAACCATACTGGGTGCCCATGATCTTCAGGCCCTTAGATGGCACTGCATCACATACAGGCATGCTTCTGTATTGGAAATCACAAAATGGGCTCAGGAATATTTCCAGAGAACATTATCTGTGAACACAATTCACCATGCCATCCGCCGTTGCCAACTAAAACTCTATAGTTCAAAGAAGAAGCCACATCTAAACATGATCCAGAAGGGCAAACGTCTTCTCTGGGCCAAGGCTCATTTAAAAAATGGACTGTGGCAAAGTGGAAAACTGTTCTGTGGTCAGACGAATCAAAATTTGAAGTTCTTTATGGAAATCAGGGACACCGTGTCATTCGGACTAAAGAGGAGAAGGACGACCCAAGTTGTTGTCAGCACTCAGTTCAGAAGCCTGCATCTCTGATGGTATGGGGTTGCATTAGTGCGTGTGGCATGGGCAGCTTACACATCTGGAAAGACACCATCAATGCTGAAAGGTATATCCAGGTTCTAGAGCAACATATGCTCCCATCCAGACAATGTCTCTTTCAGGGAAGACCTTGCATTTTCCAACATGGCAATGCCAAACCACATACTGCATCAATTACAGCATCATGGCTGCGTAGAAGGGTCCGGGTACTGAACTGGCCAGCCTGCAGTCCAGATCTTTCACCCATAGAAAACATTTGGCGCATCACAAAATGGAAGATACAACAAAAAAGACCTAAGACAGTTGAGCAACTAGAATCCTACATTAGACAAGAATGGGTTAACATTCCTATCCCTAAACTTGAGCAACTTGTCTCCTCAGTCCCCAGACGTTTACAGACTGTTGTAAAGAGAAAAGGGGATGTCTCACAGTGGTAAACATGGCCTTGTCCCAACTTTGAGATGTGGTGTTGTCATGAAATTTAAGATCACCTAATTTCTCTTTATGGTAAATGATACATTTTCTCAGTTTAAACATTTGATATGTCATCTATGTTCTATTCTGAATAAAATATGTAATTTTGAAACTTCCACATCATTGCATTCCATTTTTATTTACAATTTATACTTTGTCCCAACTTTTTTGGAATCGGGGTTCTATCTATCTCTCATATATATCAGCTGGATAGTACAGTGGTAATGCTCACTGACTATGACGTGGGAGATCGGGGTTCGAATCCTGGTCGGGGCAAAACATCATCCAGTAAGGGCCCTTAGGCAAGACCCCTCATGAATGAGTGAAGACATAACTGATAGAGTCATACCGGCTCAGACGTCGCCCGGGTCAACAAGGTCTGCGTCAGTTGCTAGGGAACCAGGGCAAACTGATGAGAAATGGGCTACTGGAAAATACAGATTTTCTGGAATGCTACTACACAAGCAATCCCAGAGAGAGGGGATACATGCAGCGAATGTGGGACCATTGGATACTTCGAAACCCACAATCAAGGCTAACAAAGAAACAGCTATTAGCCCAGTGTTCCAACATCCATAATCGAAATCTGCTATCACAACTAGAGATTAATGAAATACAACAACGATGCTACGGCAAGGGGGAGCCAGGAAGACAGGTCAGCGGGGAGATGTCAACCAGAGATTGGGTACCAAGCCCCAACAGCTAACAGCCTCAACACAAGAGCTGCTGACCTGAGAAGGAAGATCGTGACCCAACTGGAAACCTGGAGCCCCCGACGAATACCGAAGCTGAGTTGCCAAGTACCTTCAGAAGATCTACTAGTAGATGTGAATGCTGCTCTGAAGACAATCTCCACAAGAACCATCACTGAGACCAACAAGCTGATACACAGTACAGCAACAGTAATCATGGAGATGCTCGGGTGAATAAAGGCACCCAGGAAGTACAACTCACTCTCCATACCAGAGGCACTCGAAACTGCCAAACAGCGACTAACAGCTCTGGCCACCCGGTTGAAGAGATACACCAAGGAGGGAGAGGCCAGGAGAATAAACAAGCTGTTCTCCACTGAACCAGCCAAGGTGTACTCTCAGTGGCAGGGGAACAACAACCAGTCAAACCCACCAAGAGCTGAGGTGGAAAAATACTGGAAAGACATATGGGAAAGAAAGGCATCACACAACACTGATGCCCAATGGTTAGTGGACCTAAGAGCTGACCACAGCAACCTCCCAGAACAAGAACCAGTAACTATCTCAATGGCAGACATCCAAGAAAGAGTGTCAAAGATGAAGAGCTGGACAGCACCAGGCCCCGATATGATCCATACGTACTGGCTGAAGAAGCTAACTGCACTCCAGGAACGCCTAGCAGCACAGATGAACCAGCTGCTGAGGGATGGGACCCACCATGGCTAACCCAAGGCAGGACAATCCTAATCATGAAGGACCTGGAACTGTATAAGATCAACAGGAACCTAAGGACCTTCATCCAGAACTCAATGGAAGACAACCCTAGAGGCCAACTCAAAACCCATTGCCCAAGTCAACATCAAGTGCGGCATATACCAAGGAGATGCGCTATCACCACTGCTGTTCTGCATAGGCCTGAACCCCCTCAGTCAGATCATCACAAAGAGCGGCTACGGGTACCGATTCCGTAGTGGGGCAACAATCAGCCACCTGCTCTACATGGATGACATCAAGCTGTATGCCAGGAATGAGTGAGAAATAGACTCGCTGATCCACACCACCCGGATCTACAGCGATGACATAGGGATGTCATTCAGATTGGACAAGTGTGGCCGGATGGTCTCAAAGAGAGGCAAGATGATCCGGACTGAGGGGATTGACCTACCAGAGGGCAACATAGGTGATATCCAAGACAGCTACAAGTACCTTGGCATCCCACAGGCTAATGGAAACCATGAAGAGGCCACAAGGAAGTCAACCACAGCCAAATACCTCCAGAGAGTAAGGCAGGTCCTGAAAAGTCAGCTGAATGGTAAGAACAAGGTCCGAGCCATCAACATGTATGCACTACCAGTCATCAGATACCCTGCTGGTATCATAAACTGGCCAAAGGAGGAGATAGAAGCCACAGATATCAAGACTAGAAAGCTCCTCACCATGCATGGAGGGTTCCACCCCAAGTCCAGCACCCTGAGACTATACACTAAGCGGAAAGAGGGAGGCCGAGGGCTAGTGAGCATCAAGACCACGGTCCAGGATGAAACATCGAAAATCCGAGAATACATCAGAAAGATGGCCCCAAAGGATGAACTGCTAAGTGAATGTCTCAGGCAGCAGAACCCTGATGAGAGTGCAGAGGAGGAGGAGGAACAGACAACCTGGAGGGACAAACCCCTACATGGCATGTACCACCGTCAGATAGAGGAAGTGGCTGATATCAAGAAATCCTACCAGTGGCTGGATAATGCAGGACTGACAGACAGCACAGAGGCACTAATCATGGCAGCACAAGAACAGGCCATAAGCACAAGAGCCATAGAGGCCAGGATCTACCAGAGTAGATCAGACCCAAGATGCAGACTGTGCAAAGAAGCCCCTGAAACAGTCCAGCACATAGTAGCAGGGTGTAAGATGCTAGCTGGATCAGCGTACATGGTGAGGCACAACCAAGTGGCTGGGATAGTATACAGGAACATCTGCAACCAGTATGGAATAGAAGTACCCAAGTCCCAATGGGCCATACCACAGAAGGTGGCTGAGAACAACAGGGCCAAGGTTCTGTGGGACTTCAGCTTCCAGACTGACGAACAGATCCTGGCTAACCAACCAGACATAGTGGTGGTGGACAAAGAGCAGAAGAGGGTGGTGGTGATAGATGTGGCGATCCCAGCTGACGCCAACATCAGGAAGAAAGAACATGAGAAAGTTGAGAAGTATCAAGGGTTGAAAGAGCAGCTGGAATGGATGTGGAAGGTCAAGGGTTGCGTGGTCCCCGTGGTAGTGGGGGCACTTGGGGCAGTAACCCCCAAACTGGGAGAGTGGCTCCAGCAAATCCCAGGAACAATATCTGAAGCCTCAGTCCAGAAGAGCGCAGTCCTAGGAACATCAAAGATACTGCGCAGAACCCTCAAACTCCCAGGCCTCTGGTAGAGGACCCGAGCTTGAGGATGACATGGATACCACCACCCCCCGCCGGGGGTGAGAAGGAGATTTTATATATAAAATATATATATACACATACATACACACGACACTCACGGTCGATGACTTTTGTTTTTATCTTGAAAAATCTTACAATAGTGGATTGATTTTTTGAAGTAGTCTTCCAACCAGTTCTAAATGTTTTTCTTCTGTTGGCAGTGACCAAAATTTTGTATGTGCAGTGTTCAATTATGTCCCCCCTTCACAACTTCCCCTGTCTTCGGATTCTTCAAGTGAACTTCATATCGGCTTCAGTCAGTTGTTTTCTATTAATCTCTTTCTTTACTGAGAGCAAAAATACCTGGGGGTAGGCTCAAAATACTTGCGGCTATAGCCCCAAGTGATAGGGCCTAATGACGCTACTGGCTGCAAATGTTTTCATCCAGGCCTTGCCTGTTTTCATGCATGCACTGCAGAATATTAGTGGAGAAAAAAAGCGTGTAGGCAGCTTGTCTTGTTTAACACACTTGAAAATAAACTGCAGTAAAGTTTGTACCTGTGTGTGCGTGCACGCGCGCATATTTTGCTCTGCTTACAAAACTCAGCACCGAAAGCACTGTGTGCCCCCTTTTGCATGAGATTTCTTTGTCCAGCCCCGATTGTTAGCAACCTGAGTGTTGTAATTCACATTGATATTGACCATTGTTCAACAAGATTCCAAACCACTTCAAGAAGTGGGTTGCAAAGCTGAGTCGGACAGCACAGTTTGAACCTTTTAAACACAAATGAAGGTGAGTATAGCCCTGGCTGGTCACTTGGTATGAAAGTGGTAATAGTGGAAGCCTTTTATAGGATGCATGTGTGAGTTGTTCTGTCATCCACCATAGAATGAACAAATGGTAAACTAGTTCTGATGGAAATCTACCAAACTTAATGATGTGGTGTAGTGGTTAGCACTGTTGCCTCACAGCAAGAAGGTTCTGGGTTCAAGCCCAGCAGTCAACAGTGGTCTTTTTGTGTGGAGTTTGCATGTTCTCCCCATGTCTGTATTTCCTCTGGGTGCTCCGGTTTCCCCCACAGTCCAAAGAAATATGGTTAGGTTGGGCTGAAATGCCCTTGAGCAAGGCACCTAACCCCCAACTGCTTCCTGGGCCCTATAGCATACCACGTCTGGGTGCTCACTTGTGTGTGTGCATGCATGCGTGTGTTCACTGCTTCAGATGGGTTAAATGCAGAGGAAACATTTCACTGTGCTTGAATCTGTGTGATAAATAAAATGGCTTTCTTGTCAAATATTTTAAACAAATGCAAACATGGTCATTCTTTAAATGTCAGATTGTTTTTCATTTGCTCTCAGTCCCTAAGAATTCTGTTGCTTTAACCATATACTATTTCTGTGGGGTAAAAATCTGCATCAGGATTTCTAAATTGGCACTCCCAAATCTAAAATGGGGTTTCTAAATTAAATTCTTAATTAAATTTTATAAAAGTGCAGGCACAGGGGAGACCAGGTGGGTTGCAAACAGGTGTCCAGATCCAAATCGCCAAGCTTTAAACAAAGTTAGGGTTAGGCAGAGGTCAGTCAATCAACAGACAGGATATAACAGGGCAGGTGAGTAGTCAAGTTGATAAACATAAGAGTCAAATGCACTGAGAGTCAGGCAGAGTTAAGATAAGGCTTGGTATGATCAGGTTCAGAGGCACAGAATGGTACTTCACATGGAGGTTTAAGTAGTTTCTTAATTAGTCTGATACAGAACAGGTGCATTTCTAGAATTCTGGAAAGGCAGAGCACTGTGGTGTTGGGAATTGTTGTCTGGAGTGGCCATGTTTGAATACCACGATGAACCTAGATTTTCTGCACTGTTATTGACAGAACCCCTCCTGAAGAGTTCACTCTGCAAGTGAAATTTCTTCTGGGACATCCTCTTCCCCTGGGTGCTGGTTTGTTTGGGTGTGTGGCATGGAATTCTTGCATGAGTAGTGGATCCAGTATGTCCCGGGCATTGACCCAGCTGCGCTCCTCCAGGCCATAGCCCTCCCAGTCCACCAAGTACTCCAACTGGCCCTCAATACACCAGGAGTTAAGGATTTTGTGGACCTGGTATATAGGGTCCCCTTCTATTTCCAGTGGAGTTAGGGGTTCATTGTTGGGAACACCATCAGCCAGGGGTCCTGGAATTGCTGGCTTGAGTCATGATACATGGAAGGCTGAGGACATGTAGGAGTTAGAGGGGAGTTCCAACCTGTAGGAGACTTTGTTTATGCATTGTAGAACCTTGAATGGGCCTATATATATATATATATATATATATATATATATATATATATATATATATATATATGGCTTGGAGCTTGCAATAAGTGTTGGGATTTTGGAAGTCCTTGGTGGATATCCATACTCAATCTCCTGATTTGTAAGAGGGTGTTTCCCCTCTGTGCTTGTCCACATATTGTTTGTACTTAGCAGCCACCTGTTCTCACCATTGGTGCAAACCCTCCCACACCTGTTCAGTCCTCTGGAACCAAGAGTCCACTGCTGGAATTCGGGGGGTTGGGGGGGGTGAGTCATACCATGGAAACAAAGGTGATTGTAACCAAGGACACATTGGAAGGGGTTAACTGTGGCCAAATGCCTTAAGGCTGTATTTGGCCCAGGCAAGGAATTGCACCCAATCCCTTGGGTTCTCCATACAGTAGACCCTGAGGAAACACCCGATGTCCTGGTTGGCACATTCCATCTGGCCACTGGCCTGAGGGTGGTATCCAGACATGAGGTTAACTGAGACCCCCAGCTTGTCCATGAACTTTGTCCAAACTCTAGAGATGAATTGTGGGCCTCGGTCACTAACGATGTCTTCTGGGAGGCCAAAGTAATGGAACACATGCATAAACAAGGAGTTCTGCAGTCTCAAAGGCAGTGGGTAGGCGTGGCAGGGGAATGCGTTTCAGTTCCTTTGATAATTGGTCAATGATAACCAGGATGTCTGTGTTACCTTGGGACTTAGGATGATTGGTGATAAAGCTGATGGCTAGATGGGACTAGGGTCTCTGTGGTGTGGGTAGTGGGCACAACTTCTCTGGTGGGGGAGTCCGGGGCACTTCCCAAATAATGGCCTGAATAAAGCATCTCAGTGGTGGGATCAGAGTAGGTTCAGCAGTGGGGCTGGCAGTGTTGTGGATGTGAGACAGTGCATCTGTCTTGGTGGTCTTGGAACAGGGTTGGAAAGAGATTGTGAACCTAAAGCATGTGAAGAACAGGGCCCATCTAGCCTGATGAGGGTTTAATCTCTTGGCAGTTTTCAAGTACTCCAGGTTTTTATGGTCTGTGAGAATGGAGAACAGGTGTTTATTTCCATCTAGCCAGTGCCACCACTCTTTCAAAGCTAACTTGATAGCAAGGAGTTCCTGGTTGCCAGTGTAATAATTCAGTTCTGTGGAGGTCAGTTTCTTTGAAAAGAAGGTGATGGGATGTAGCTTTGGTTTTTCACCTGTGTGTTGAGACAGTACCCTTCCTACCCTGGTCTCAGATGTGTCAACCTCTACCACAAAAGGAATGTTGGGGTCTGGATGTTGCAAAACAGGAGCTGAAGTAAATGCATTCTTGAGACTCTCAAAGGCTTCCTCAGCAGCCTGATTTCATTGCAGACGATTGGGTCACTTTTTCAGTAGGGTTGTGAGAGGTGATGCTATGGAACTGAAGTTTTGAATGAATCTATGATAAAAAAGTTAACAAACCCCAGAAAACATTGTAGTTCTTTGATAGTTGTGGGGGTAGGCTAGGAGGTGACCATGGACACCTTATTACTATCCATACTGACACCTTCTGTGCTGATGACGTATCCAAGAAAGGAAATCTGATGCATGTGGAACTCACATTTTTCTGCTTTCACATACAAGTGATTTTGAAGGAGCCAGCTGAGTACAGTCCTGATGTGTACTTGGTGTGAGTCCTGGTCAGGAGAGTAGATCATCAATATATCCAATGACGTACTTCCCCAGCATGTCTCATAGAACGTCATTGATGAAGCACTGGAATACATATGGCCTGTTTTGCATGCCAAACAGCAGGATGCAATACTCAAAATGACCAGAGGTGGTGCTGAAGGCAGTCTTCCATTCATCCCCCTTACCAATTCTAATGAGGTTATATGCATTGCAGAGGTCGATTTTGGTGAACACCCTGGCAGATCTGAGTTGCTCAAGAGCAGATGGCACAAGCAGGACTGAATGTGAATACTTGACAGAGATTTGGTTTAAGTCATGTAATCTATGCATGGGCAGAGACCACCCCCTTTCTCCTCCACAAAGAAGCTCGTGGATACTGGAGAGGTGGAAGGACAAATGTACGTCTGTTGTAAGGCCTCTTGCACATATTCCTCCATTGCCGCCTGATCAGTGACAGAGGAGATATATGCAATTGTGTGGTGGTGAGGTGCCAGGGAGGTGGTCAATGGCACAGTCATATGGTTGGTGCTGTGGAAGGCCACTGGCTTTACCCTTGATGAAAACTTCACTCAGATCATGATAACAGGTGGGGATATTTTCTATGCCTTCTGGTGCTGGATTTTGAAAGGATATGGATGCCACAGAGATGTGTGGGAGCTGGAGGCATTGTCAGAAACAAGGAGAGCATTGCAGGATGTCTTTGTTCTGCCATGATATCAAGGGGTCATGGGTTTGAGGCCAGGGTAAGCCAAGAATTAAAGCATGATGGGCTGTGTGGGTGATTAACAGGGCAATACTTTTGTCCTGACACACAGAGGATTTGTGATTGGGTTGCGCATGTGCATTCTGTGCTACTCATTTCCTGGTTCCCGAGTTGTTTGCGACGAGTCTTTTTTCCATGAGTGTTGGCATTAATTACTAATCTTTTTTTCTACAAATAATTTTCCAATATCCTCATTTTTATTGTACCTTCACTTTCCGTTTTGTACTTTCCACTTTTGCTGTCCTTTTTCTGTTTTTTCTCTCTCTTTTTTCAGAAGAATGCCAAGACTGGAAGCTTTCTTTTTTCTCCTCCTGTGTAAAGACCATGAGCAGAGGCCATCCACATTGGATCTGCTTCAATATCAACAGACCTTGAATTAAGGTATGTGAATCCTTTTACAGTATCATGGCACACCTTCAGCCTGTTCAGTGTGCAGGATGTTTAGTCATTCTTCCTCAGTCACTAGCGATAGCTTTATTTGTGATAAGTGCAGATTAGTTAGCTCTCTGACGGAGAAGATTATAGTGTTAGAAGTGTGTATCCAGGCTTTAGTGAAGGTCAGTGAGAATGAGAACAGTGTAGTTTCTGTAGGGGAAAGTCTGGATGACCTAGGTGGAGTTAGTAATCCCCCCACTCCAGCATTAGAGCCCTTACAGTGAGGTGACTGGGTGATGACTTGGCGGCATAAGTGTAGAGCCAAAGCTACTGCTGAGGCTCACCCATGGGAGCACCACTCCTCTCTGTGTCACGTGTCGAACAGGTTTGCTGTCTTTAGTGATGCACCCACTGAGAAACCTGAAAGAGCTCTGGTTATAGGGGACCATCATAAGGCAGGTGAAATTAGCTCAGCCTTTAGGAGCACCAGCAGCCTTAGTCCTATTTAATACTGGAGCAAAATTAACCAGGAATAAGTTCACTATAGACACATGCACACTTGTAGTAGCAACGACTTCATGAATTTTTTTTAATGACAAAATTGAAAATATCCGACAAAAAATTCAAACTACTAATTTAAGGTCAGATAATGTAAGTGACCCTGTAATTAACAATATGACTGTATCAGATCAGCAATTAGAATGTTTTACTCCACTGAGAGAAACTGAATTACTTTCATTAATCTTGGCATCAAAAGCCTCAACTTGTGGACTAGATCCCTTACCTACACGTCTATTCAAACAGATAATACCTGAAGTAATTGAACTGCTTCTAAAAATAATAAATTCTTCTCTTAGGATTGGCTATGTACCCAAATCCTTTAAACTAGCAGTTATCAAACCCCTGATTAAAAAACCTGACCTTGAGCCCTGTCAGCTGTCCAATTATTGGCCAATATCAAACCTCCCCTTTATCTCCAAGACCCTTGAAAAATCTGTGGCAAAGCAGTTATGCTCATATTTACATAGGAATAACATCCATGAAATGTATCAGTCAGGATTTAGACCTCATTATAGCATAGAGACAGCTCTGGTTAAAGTAGTAAATGACCTACTGTTGGCATCTGATCAGGGCTATGTCTCGCTGCTTTTGTTGCTTGACCTTAGTAAAGCATTTGATACCATTGATCATTCCATTCTTCTGGATAGACTAGAAAATGTTGTGGGAGTTAAGGGAATGGCCCTCTCCTGGCTCAGGTCTTATTTAACTGATCGCTTTCAGTATGTTGATGTAAATGGTGATCTTTCTAGACATACTGAGGTAAAGTTTGGTGTTCCACAAGGTTCTGTCTTGGGTCCATTGCTTTTTTCTTTATATATGTTGCCTCTGGGTGATATTATTTGTAAACAATGTATTAGTTTCCACTGTTATGCTGATGACACACAGTTGCATGTTACTGCAAAACCTGATGAGAGACACCAGCTTAATAGAATTGAGGAATGTGTGAAGGACATTAGACACTGGATGCTTATTAAATTCCTCCTGCTTAGCTCTGACAAGACTGAAGTACTTGTACTAGGACCACATGCAGCTACCGTAGAAGTAAGTTTTCGGATTACACAGTAACTCTGGATGGCCTTTCTGTTTCTTCACATGTAGCAGTAAAAAAGACCTCGGAGTGATTATTGACCCCAGTCTTTCATTTGAAACTCACATTGATAACATCACCTGGATAGCTTTCTTTCATCTCTGAAATATTGCTGAGATAAGAAATTTAATGTCACTATATGACATGGAAAAACTAGTTCATGCTTTTGTGACCTCCAGGTTGGATTATTGTAATGCCTTACTGTCTGGATGTTCCAATAAGTGCATAAACAAGCTCCAGTTAGTTCAAAATGCAGCAGCAAGAGTCCTTACTAGAACTAGAAAATATGACCACATCACCCCTGTCTTATCCACACTGCATTGGCTCCCAATCAAATTTCATATTGATTATAAAATACTACTATTGACCTTTAAAGCACTAAATGGTCTTGCACCACAGTACCTGAATGAACTTCTGCTCCTCTATGACCTATCACACCTACTTAGATCAAAAAGTGCAGGCTATCTGCTGGTACCTCGTATAGTGAAGGCTACATCAGGGGGCAGAGCCTTTTCTTACAAAGCTCCACAGTTATGGAACAGCCTTCCAAGTAATGTTCGGGAATCAGACACAGTCTCAGCATTTAAGTCTAGGCTGAAAACATATCTGTTTAGTCAAGCCTTTTGTTAATGGTGTTTCTGAGGTAAAGGTGTAGATCTGGAGGGTCCTCAGACATAGTATTTTGGTAAACTGGGATGTATGGATGCTGTCAGTCCCCCACTCGCTTGCTCACTCGAGTTTGTTGACAGTGTAGTGGCTGGCTGCTTTATGTCCCGGGGCTCCCTCATGCCTTTTTTACCTTCTGGCTCTCCCCTTTTAGTTATGCTGTCACAGTTAATTTTGCCAGGGTCCCTACTTGTACTCAGTGCAATATGTATACTGTTCCTACTTATTCAGGTGACATGGGGCATACCTAACAACCTGTGTTCTCTCTCTCTCTCTCTCTCTCTCTCTCTCTCTTTCCACCCCCACAAGTCTGTTCCTCTGAGTTACATGTTGGTCATGGGATTGAAATGCTGACCTCTTCTGCTCCTCTGACCTGCCTGATCCATCCTGGTGCCCTGTGTCTACTTGGAACCTCATTGCATCACTCCTGTGGAGGACAGGCCTATGTGGACAGTTGAAAGTCACACTTGAAAGACTGTTAAGAAGCCAGATACAAACAACCTGAACCCCCTAACCTAAATGTATGTGATAACGTGATAGTATGTATAATACTAAAGTAGATGTAACCAAAGGGCACAGACTTACCACCAGGCCTCTGCACCAACACAAGCAGTGTCTCGCGTAAATTGAGAGCTTGTGCACAGAGCCACTCCTTCTCCACTCCCCTCCAAAGCTCATATTTGGGGAAAACCCTGAAAGTAAAATAAATGAAAACTTATTTCCAACTTAAATCCAAAAGGGAGGCAAAACGCATATCCACCGTAAAGTTTAGTGATCAAAATAGTTGGCTGTCTTCTCATTCAAACAAAAATGATCTCCCATACATTCTTGCTCATAAGCTCATATAGGCCCGGCATAGCCGAACCAGCAGAGTAGCAGCAAGCCAGTGCCCCCTGGTGGATATGATGCATTCATGAATGTGTACTGTATCTACAGTGCAACTACCAGGAAATGACATCCTAACATCCCTCCCCCCCTTAAACAAAAAAAAAGATTTTTTTCCTCTTTTCAAACTTCATCTCATCTCATTATCTCTAGCCACTTTATCCTTCTACAGGGTCGCAGGCAACCTGGAGCCTATCCCAGCTATGGGTGAAAGGTGGGGTACACCCTGGACAAGTCGCCAGGTCATCACAGGGCTGACACATAGACACAGACAACCATTCACACTCACATTCACACCTACGGTCAATTTAGAGTCACCAGTTAACCTAACCTGCATGTCTTTGGACTGTGGGGGAAACCGGAGCACCCGGAGGAAACCCACGCGGACACGGGGAGAACATGCAAACTCCGCACAGAAAGGCCCTCGCCGGCCCCGGGGCTCGAACCCAGGACCTTCTTGCTGTGAGGCGACAGCGCTAACCACTACACCACCGTGCTGCCCCCTTTTCAAACTTTTTTTTAATAAATCTTTTCTTTTATATAAAAGCATGCTGACCAACCAAGTACTAGGCCTAATGGGGCCGATCCTAATTACCATCACTACAACCCCCCTCAACACCTCAGGTCTCATCCTTCATCAGTAATCACGATAGCACATCAGCAACTACATTGTTCCTGCCAGCAACATACTTGACTACCAGGCTATAGGGTTGGAGCACCAGGCCCCACCGGAACACTCTCTGATTGGAAGTCTTAAACTTGGCCAGGAAAGTCAGAGGGTTGTGGTCAGTGAAAACCACATCACTATTAGACCCAGACAAATAGATTTCAAATGTGCTGGACAGCTAACACCAGAGCTAGGGCTTCTTTCTCAATGGTGGAGTAGGCTCTTTGATGCCTGTTTAACTTCGAGTAATAAGCTACAGGCTTATCCAGACCTGCTAAATCTGCCTGTAACAATACTGCACCTATACCTACATCACAAGCGTCAACTGTGAGCTTGAATGATTTACTGAAGTCGGGAGCTACCAACACTGGTTCACAGGAAAGAATGCCCTTGATCTGATTAAATGCCCTCTCACACCCACTGGTCCAAAAAAAAAAAAATTCACCCCCTTCCTCACAGGGTTTCTGCAGGCTTGAACAAGTTCAATTTAAGACTTTTTAAGACCTTTTTAAGACCATAATAGGTTAAATTTAAGACTTGTGCCGCACAAAAAAAAAAAAAAAAAGAAAATTGTATATGAAGAGTATATGAGACAGTCATTGGGTGTACTCATTTTTGTAATTTAAACAAACTTAAACTATCATGTTTTACCTCAGGCCACAGTGCTGCCTTGTTGTGATTGGCTCAAAACTCAAGACAAGTCTGTGCTTGTCCGTTGACGGCTACAGAGGAAGTTGCGCCATTTTCTAATTTACACAGAGCAATTTAAGGTCTTTGCACTTTGCATGCTCCTTGGACAATATGCCTGCATTTTTCTGTTTTTAACAATGACATAAAATCTCTCGCGATGGTGATCTCATCAAGATGGCAGCAGTTACACTTCGGTTAAACAGCAAAAAGAAACATACAATACTAGTAACAAAACAGTGCTAACTGCATAGATTAAAAAAGTGGCTATGAACAGACAACAGCACATATCATGTATCATATTACGGCAGGAACAAGCAGTAGTAACATCCATGACCTTACTCTTATAGCTCGACAAAGGAAAAATTTGACAGCAAGCTAATTAGCATTTGTTACCGGCTACAGTCGGGACTCAGCATGTTAAAAGTGGGTCAACGTTGTAACGACATACAGTGGTGCTTGAAAGTTTGTGAACCCTTTAGAATTTTCTATATTTCTGTATAAATATGACCTAAAACATCATCAGATTTTCACACAAGTCCTAAAAGTAGATAAAGAGAACCCAGTTAAACAAATGAGACAAAAATATTATACTTGGTCATTTATTTATTGAGGAAAATGATCCAATATTACAAATCTGTGAGTGGCAAAAGTATGTGAACCTTTGCTTTCAGTATCTGGTGTGACCCCCTTGTGCAGCAATAACTGCAACTAAACATTTCCAGTAACTGTTGATCAGTCCTGCACACTGGCTTGGAGGAATTTTAGCCTGTTCCTCTGTACAGAACAGCTTCAACTCTGGGATGTTGGTGGGTTTCCTCACATGAACTGCACGCTTCAGGTCCTTCCACAACATTTCAATTGGATTAAGGTCAGGACTTTGACTTGACCATTCCAAAACATTGTTTATTCTTCTTTAACCATTTTTTGGTACAACAATTTGTGCACTTAGGGTCGTTGTCTTGCTGCATGACCCACCTTCTCTTAAGATTCAGTTCATGGACAGATGTCCTGACATTTGCCTTTAAAATTTGCTGGTATAATTCAGAATTCATTGGTCCATCAATGATGGCAAGCTGTCCTGGCCCAGATGCAGCAAAACAGGCCCAATCCATGATACTACCACCACCATGTTTTATAGATGGGATAAGGTTCTTATGCTGGAATACATATGTTTTCCTTTCTCCAAACATAACACTACTCATTTAAACCAAAAAGTTCTGTTTTGGTCTCATCCATCCACAAAACATTTTTCCAATAGCCTTCTGACTTGTCCACGTGATCTTTAGCAAACTGCAGATGAGCAGCAATGTTCTTTTGGGAGAGCAGTGGCTTTCTCCTTGCAACCCTGCCATGCACACCATTGTTGTTCAGTGTTCATCTGATGGTGGACTCATGAACATGAACATTAACCAATGTGAGAGAGGCCTTCAGTTGCTTAGAAGTTACCCTGGGGTCCTTTGTGACCTCGCCGACTATTACACGCCTTGCTCTTGGAGTGATCTTTGTTGGTCGACCACTCCTGGGGAGGGTAACAATGGTCTTGAATTTCCTCCATTTGTACACAATCGGTCTGACTGTGGATTGGTGGAGGCCAAACTCTTTAGAGATGGTTTTGTAACCTTTTCCAGCCTCATGAGCATCAACAACACTTTTTCTGAGGTCCTCAGAAATCTCCTTTGTTTGTGCCATGATACACTTCCACAAACATGTGTTGTGAAGATCAGACTTTGATAGATCCCTGTTCTTGAAATAAAACAGGGTGCCCACTCACACCTGATTGTCATCCCATTGATTGAAAACACCTGACTCTAATTTCACCTTCAAATTAACTGTTAATCCGAGAGGTTCACATACTTTTGCCACTCACAGATATGTAATATTGGATCATTTTCCTCAATAAATAAATGACCAAGTATAATATTTTTGTCTCATTTGTTTAACTGGGTTCTCTTTATCTACTTTTAGGACTTGTGTGAAAATCTGATGATGTTTTAGATCATACTTATGCAGAAATATAGAAAATTCAAAAGGGTTCCCAAACTTTCAAGCACCACTGTAACGTTACTGTACAATAGGGTGTATCAGTTGCCCCTAAAATGAAAAGTTCCTCCGATCATGATGCATTTTTGTTTTTATGTTCCTTTTGGTAAGAAAACACACTAGGTGAAATATTTTGACAAAATTCAAAAGTTTAATGGTGGCACCAGGAGCTCAAAGTTATGGAAAAAGCTGCTATTTTATGACTTTTATGACAATTTCAATCACTTTTCATGAAACATTATGGCACCTTATAGAGTATACCAAATATCTTAGATACTGTAGACAGTATGTCTAGAATGTCTAAAAATATTTGGAGGTTTATTTTAGGGTGTCACTAGCATTATCTATCAATGTTATAACCCTGGTTTTAAGCTTGCCGCCTATGCATATGCTAGCCCCTATTAAATGCAAATGTTCTTAACATGTTCTCTGGGTCACAAGAAATCAATAAATGGAGTCCAACATTGTGATTCAAACCTTACACAAAAACATAAAATAAGCGTTTTTTGGCAAAAAATGAACCTCATGGTGCCACCATTAGACTTTTGAATATGGTCAAAAAATTTTACAGGATGTCTTTATTGGTGAAAAGGAACACCCAAACAAAAATGCATCAGATTTTATGAAAGTGAGGGCAACTGATGCACCCTACTGTACAAGCAATGCTTATTTAACGGTAACAAACTTAAGCCCTATATGTTGAAATTCCTATCTTATTCGTTCGTTAATTTATCACACAGTCTTACCTCAGTCAACTTCTTCCCTCCTTCTATGGAAATTCAATGTCTCAGACGCGGACACAAGTGGGCGGGGGGATGCGTTTGATTAAGTCTCCTGGTTGGCTGGTGATAGATTGGTGTCATTATAGCATGTCGGAGTGGTTCATGCCAGGATTGAGTCTGATCCACCACTGATGAGTTGCCCAATAAGAATCCAGAATGTCATCAAAAGACGTATTGTATTTTTTTATTCTGTTCAAATTTACCGGACTGCTATGACAATTTAATTTCCCTCTGGGGATGAATAAAGTCATCTATCTATCTACATCCTGCAAATCACTTGAGGATGAGGCATTCGATTCCGTACAGTTTGTGTGTTGTAACATTACAGTTCGCACGGAGTTAGCTGATATACCGTCTCGAGATGTGCTTAGACCTGACAACAGTGAACAAAATTGAGTGATGGCATGCAATTGTTGCAGACTTTTATGGGCAGCCTGGTGCTTCTCCACTTTCGCATGCGATTCCAGTGCCTTTACACCCAGGGTGCAGAGTTTGAGTGTTCTTTTGCACAATGTGCAGTACGCCTCAAACGGATTGTTTGGTACACGTTTTAACCAGTCTACGAAACCATTGTGTTCAAGCCAGCAGTCATTAAACTTGCATTTGCCCATTTTGCTACAAACTGTGACAATCTCCCTTGCTTCTTTTAGGCTCTACTGTCTAAATGCGTGCGTACCATGCCCTGTGCATCACCATGCCAACCAGGCTAGATGCCGGATTCCACTGTGTCTCATTTGTAGTTTGCAGCATAGCCTACTGACACCAAGTAGGCCTTGCCTATATGACTAATTATGAATATCACCAACTCATTTAACAAAAAAAAGCGAATGGGGTAAATGGACGTAAGGATTTAAGACTTCACTAAATTACATTTAAGACCTACAATGCAAAATATGCTCGTATTTTAGACTTTTTAAGGCCTTAAATTAGGATTATCAAATTTTAGACTTTTTAAGACTCCGCGGAAACCATGTCCTCAGAAGATTGGTCAGAGGCTCAGCTACAATCGCAAAATTGGGAA
The DNA here is from genome assembly GCF_027579695.1 of Neoarius graeffei. Lineage (NCBI taxonomy): Eukaryota > Metazoa > Chordata > Actinopteri > Siluriformes > Ariidae > Neoarius > Neoarius graeffei. The sequence goes on from NC_083578.1 coordinate 43,153,618, forward strand.
CAAAATGCCTGTAAAAGCCACACATTCCCAACACCTGCATAACTTCACGCCGCATCTTGGGGACCGGCAGATCTGTGATGGCCTGTATCTTAGCCCGCCTTGGAAGCACCTTCCCTCATCCCACCAAATGGCCCAAATAAGTCACCTGACCTTTTCCAATCTCACATTTGACAAGGTTGGCTACCAACCCTGCCTGCTGCAAGCATTGTAGTAACTGCCAGAGATGCTCAAAGTGTTCAACACATGTATCGCTATGGACCAAGACATCATCTATGTACACCACCACATTAGGCAGGCCAGCTGTCACCCTACCCATCAACCTTTGAAAGGTTGCGGGCACGTTCTTCATTCCAAATGGGAGTACATTACACACATATAGGCCATCAGGCATTGCAAAGGCTGAGATCTCTCTTGCGCAAGCTGACAATGGGACCTGCCAGTACCCTTTAAGTAAATCAAGTTTAGACAAATTGAGCTTGACCTATGCGATCAATACAATCCTCAAGTCGAGGAATAGGGAAAGCATCAGTTTGTGTCACCTGGTTGACTTTGCGATAGTCTATGCACAGTCGCAACGACCCATCAGGTTTAGGCACTAATACCACAGGCGAACTCCAATCACTTTGCCCTGGCGACACTGCCCCAATCTCTTCCATATAAACCAGCTCTTCCTTAACCCTGGACAGCTTCACAGGAGACAGCCTATAAGGATGTTGCTTTATAGGGTCTGCCTCACCAACCTCAACATCATGAACCACCAATGTGGTAAGACCAGGATTATCTCTGAAGACCCCACTAAATTCTTCAAACAGCCTTCACACATCTGCCCTCTGCTCAGAAGACAAATGTGCAAGATTTTCTTCCAAATATCCCAATGCCGCTACATTACACAAGTGAGCCATAACAGGCTCCACACCTGCCATACAGTGGTGCTTGAAAGTTTGTGAACCCTTTAGAATTTTCTATATTTCTGCATAAATATGACCTAAAACATCATCGGATTTTCACACAAGTCCTAAAAGTAGATTAAGAGAACCCAGTTCAACAAATGAGACAAAAATATTATACTTGGTCATTTATTTATTGAGGAAAATGATCCAATATTACATATCTGTGAGTGGCAAAAGTATGTGAACCTCTAGGATTAGCAGTTAATTTGAAGGTGAAATTAGAGTCAGGTGTTTTCAATCAATGGGATGACAATCAGGTGTGAGTGGGCACCCTGTTTTATTTCAAGAACAGGGATCTATCAAAGTCTGATCTTCACAACACATGTTTGTGGAAGTGTATCATGGCACAAACAAAGGAGATTTCTGAGGACCTCAGAAAAAAAGTGTTGCTGATGCTCATCAGGCTGGAAAACATTACAAAACCATCTCTAAAGAGTTTGGACTCCACCAATCTACAGACAGACAGACTATGTACAAATGGAGGAAACTCAAGACCATTGTTACCCTCCCCAGGAGTGGGTGACCAACAAAGATCACTCCAAGAGCAAGGCGTGTAATAGTCGGCGAGGTCACAAAGGACCCCAGGGTAACTTCTAAGCAACTGAAGGCCTCTCTCACATTGACTAATGTTAATGTTCATGAGTCCACCATCAGGACAACACTGAACAACAATGGTGTGCATGGCAGGGCTGCAAGGAGAAAGCCACTGCTCTCCAAAAAGAACATTGCTGCTTGTCTACAGTCTGCTAAAGATCACGTGGACAAGCCAGAAGGCTATTGGACAAATGTTTTGTGGACGGATGAGACCAAAATAGAACTTTTTGGTTTAAATGAGAAGCGTTATGTTTGGAGAAAGGAAAACACTGCATTCCAGCATAAGAACCTTATCCCATCTGTGAAACATGGTGGTGGTAGTATCATGGTTTGGGCCTGTTTTGCTGCATCTGGGCTAGGACAGCTTGCCATCATTGATGGAACAATGAATTCTGAATTATACCAGCGAATTCTAAAGGAAAATGTCAGGACATCTGTCCATGAACTGAATCTCAAGAGAAGGTGGGCCATGCAGAAAGACAGTGGCCCTAAGCACACAAGTCATTCTACCAAAGAATGGTTAAAGAAGAATAAAGTTAATGTTTTGGAATGGCCAAGTCAAAGTCCTGACCTTAATCCAATCAAAATGTTGTGGAAGGACCTGAAGTGAGTAGTTCATGTGAGGAAACCCACCAACATCCCAGAGTTGAAGCTGTTCTGTATGGAGGAATGGGCTAAAATTCCACCAAGTCGGTGTGCAGGACTGATCAACAGTTACCGCAAACATTTAGTTGCAGTTATCGCTGCACAAGGGGGTCACACCAGATACTGAAAGCAAAGGTTCACATACTTTTGCCACTCACAGATATGTAGTATTGGATCATTTTCTTCAATAAATAAATGAGCAAGTATAATATTTCTGTCTCATTTGTTTAAGTGGGTTCTCTTTCTCTACTTTTAGGACTTGTGTGAAAATCCGATGATGTTTTAGGTCATATTTATGCAGAAATATAGAAAATTCTAAAGGGTTCACAAACTTTCAAGCACCACTGTATCATCCTCCCCCTCAAAATCCGAGGACACCATAACCAGGGCTGAAGGACCATGATATGGCTTCAAAAGATTAATATGGCCGAGCCTTGTTTTCCGCCTACCGTCTGGAGTGCTAATGACATAGTTGTGGTCTCCCACCTTCTTAGCGACACTGTATGGTCCAACAAATGCTGCACTCAGACCACCTTGCATTGGCTTCAGTACCAAGACCTTATCCCCCACTGAAAAAGATCAAGCCACTGCCTTCTTATGCTGATGTTTCATTCGCTCACATGAAGCTTCCCAATTGCCCCGTGTTACCTCACAGGCGACTACCAAGCACTCTTTAAAACAGGACATGTACTGTAATAAACCCCCCTCCTCCTGCCTTGTTAAAAACTGTTCCTTAACTATCTTCAGAGGACCATGGACCTCATGGCCATAGACCAATTCAAAAGGGGTAAACCCAGTAGAGTCATTGATAGTCACGGATGGCAAATAGTAGAAAAGGTATTGAACAATCCCAATCACCAGGGAACTGCACACAATAGGCACACATCATAGATTTTAAAGTCTGATGATACTTCTTGATTGATAGCCCCCTGTGATTGAGGATGATAAGCAGAGGACACCACCTGGGTTATCCCCAGCTCAACCATTGCTTGCTGAAAAACAACAGATGTAAAATCAGTGCCACGATCCAACTGGACCTCTTTAGGCAACCCAAACCAAGAGAAAAACTGAAGCAGAGCATCCACAACAGACCCAGTTTTTATGTTGCGAAGAGGCACTGCCCCTGGAAACCATGTGGTCACATCTATGATGGTAAGCAAATACTCAGAACCCTTCTTCATCTTAGGTAATGGTCCTACATAATCAATTAAGATGCGAGAGAATGGTTCAGCTAAAATGGATGGAGGACACAAAGGAGCCACCGGAATTTTCTGGTTGGGCTTCCCAGAAACCTGACATGCATGACAAGAGTGAACAAAATTGATCACATCTTTATGCAAGTGTGACCAATAAAAATGCCTCATAACTTTTGCTTGAGTCTTACGAACTCCTAGGTGTACAGCCATGGCTGCTTCATGGGCCAAACGCAACACTTCCTGTCGAAAACAGGGGGGAAGCACCACCTGCTCAACCACTGCCCAGTCCTCAGTGGCTGGTCGCTCCGGGGGCTTCCATTTGCGCATCAAGACATCATTTTGGAGGTAGAATCCCTCAGCTATTGTCTGACTTTCCTCAAAATCAGCTGCAGCCTCTCTCAGATTTAAGAGCTCACTATCCTTTTTCTGAGCATCAATAAGGGCAGCAGGACTAAATTCACAGCTAGCGGGCACAATTCCCACTGCTTCAGGGGATGGTGCTGATGATTTACTAGGGCGCTCATCAAACGTCTTGTCAGAAGATGTGTGTTTAGACATAGCACGAGTGACAACACAAGCCGGAAAAGCTGCTGGAAACTGAGTCTCTAGAGCCTCAGTCTCAGGACTTAAACAAGGAGACACACTAATCACAGGTGATATACACACCTGGTTCCCTGCCAGGTCATTCCCCAGCAACAGACTAAACACCCTTAACAGGCAGTGAAGACATCACACCAATAGGGACACTACCATTAACCACATTAGACCTCAAAAACACATTGTAGAGAGGAACAGATCCATACTCCCCACCTACACCTTCAACCAGCACTGACGTCTTCAGAGATTATCTCTCTGGGAGCTCTAAAACTCCAGCTAACAGCAAAGAATGTGCTGCTCCCGTGTCTCTCAAAATGGTAGCCATCACCTCAGGCTCTCCCTCAGAGACTGAGACAGAGCCCTCAGAAACAAACCCCTTAAAAAGTGCGTCAGTTACAACAGATGTTCCTATGCTACTTCTATCCATGTACAACCCCTGCATAGAACCAGGCATGACTAGAGCAACTTCTTTACAAACTTCATCTCTACCATTATCAAAACACCCCTTCCTTTGCAAAACGGGACAACATGATTTAATATGTCCAAGGTTTTTTCAGTAATGACACCTAACATCATCAAAGGACCTATTAGCAGCACTAACAGTAGGCCAACTAACCATAGGCTGACCAACACTAAGTGGACCTTTAACAGGTGCCGGAGAATCACCTTTACAGCAACCATCTCTTCTCTTCACCAGCATGACGCAAAGGAGCACCACCATACTTCCCTGGCCACACTCCTCTGTGTATCAACACATAGTTATCCGACAATTCAGCAGCCTTAGAGGCAGACTGTACCAGTTGCTCATTAAGATGGACTTCAAGCTGGCATGGGACACTGGACTTAAATTGCTCTAAAAGCATCAACTGTCTGAGCTCCTGAAAAGTGTAAACTTCACTAGCCCTGAGCCACTAATCAAACAGCAACTCCTGTTGCCAATGTAGCCCACCTAAATTGCACTGGGTTATTGCATGTAGTTAGAAGTATTTCCCCCCTGTCCACTAGATGGCGCTGTGCCGATAGTAAATCAGTGCATTACACTCTAGAAGAAGACACCATGACTGCATTTTGTTTTCAACAGCAGATAGAGTTGCAATGAGGCGGAGTGGCAGCTCATGGCAGGAGCACGGCTAGTGGGAGAAGAGGGATACTTTTGGATACACATTGACTTTTCCAAAAAGCTAAGTGTTTGTTTACTATCTATTTGTTGCAGTACCAAATAAGAGTAAATGGCAAAAAGATCTTGCAATGAATTAGAAATTGAGGAAATAGAAAACAATTGTAAAAACATGAGAACTGATTCCACTGTAACTGTGGTACTTAGTGCCACAGATCCAACAATCAATCAATCTAGCTAAGGTCAACCCATATAAAATTTGGCAACATCTTAGTAAAAGAATTGGAGAAAATATTGAAATTTCACCAATAGGGAAAAAAGTTATGGTGCAAATACCAGAAAATAAACTGACCTCTATAACAAGCCTGAAAAAATTGACTAATATTGATGTCAATGTAAGTAAACTGGAAGAGTACAATGAGATCAGGGGGGTGATACATGGGGTGGACCCTGGCTTTTCAGAGGAAGAACTATTAGAGGGATTTAAGGAATGTAACAAAGATTTGACAATAACCCAAGTTTCCAGATTCAAAAAGGGTGAGAACCCAATACCAACAATTATGATAAAAATGAAAGAAAAATCATTATCAAAATTTTTGAAATTTGGCTATTTACAATTCAGAGTAAAGGAGTACATTCCTCGACCCATTAGGTGCTACAACTGTCAAAGATTTGGTCATACTGCAAATAGTTGCAACTCCATCAAAAGATGTAAAAAATGTGGGCTAAATCATAATGTAGAGGAATGCCATGAACAGTTGAAATGCCCAAATTGTGGGGGCTCTCATGAAGCTAGTTCAATTGAGTGTAAATCTTTTTTGGAGGCCAAAGAAATTATCAAAATTAAGTCTGTCCAAAAGGTGTCTTATGCTGAAGCAGTCAGAAGTGTCAGAAAAACACAAATAGAAACTTCTAAACCTGATGCTTCCCCAAATAAACAGGATAAACACAATGTCAATCCCCAAGAAGATAACAACAATTTCATTAAAGGGATAGTTCGGGATTTTTGACATGAATCTGTATGGCATCCCCATCAATAGTGTCGTGCAAACACACTGACTTACCCCTGACAGCATCCTGTGAGTCCAGTTCTTGTCCGGTTTTGGTCCAGACGAAAGTAGTCCGGCAAGTTTGTTGGGGTCACGAAAGTAAACCGTTTTTCTTCTCAAAACAGTATGTGTTCAAAAGAGTGATATATTTGCATCATAAAACTGTTGCCAAATAAAAAGTCAGACCTGGAAATCGCTTGGCACTATTTTCTCTCCCTTCTTATCACTGCGCGCTGCCGGCTTCATCCAGCTGCGGCTCCAGCTTCAAGGATAAGCTGGAGCTGCATAAGTAGGAGTCCCGGCGGGTGGTTTGTATTCGATTCGTTTATATCCCGACCTTGTCAGCTGTCAGATTTATGTTCATGGACCCGGTAAGCTGGTAAATAATATTTATTTTTTTCTTTACCAAATTCTAACAGAAAACGAGAGCGCCCGAAAGGGAAAACCGAGCCGAGCCGCCTCACGGCTGTAATGCAAATTGCTTTCCTCCTCAGTATACAAGTGCGCTTCCATGGCAGGGAAAAAGAAACTACCACTGCTGCCTATGTAGTGCCCTATTTATACAAATAGGAGTCATTCAGGATTCAGCCATGTTTTTGCTTTGTGTCATGGCTGAGTCGTTCAGGATTCAGCCATGACACGGAGCAAAAACATGGCTGAATCCTGAATGACTCCTATTTGTATAAATAGGGCACTACATAGGCAGCAGTGGTAGTTTCTTTTTCCCTGCCATGGAAGCGCACTTGTATACTGAGGAGGAAAGCAATTTGCATTACAGCCGTGAGGCGGCTCGGCTCGGTTTTCCCTTTCGGGCGCTCTCGTTTTCTGTTAGAATTTGGTAAAGAAAAAAATAAATATTATTTACCAGCTTACCGGGTCCATGAACATAAATCTGACAGCTGACAAGGTCGGGATATAAACGAATCGAATACAAACCACCCGCCGGGACTCCTACTTATGCGGCTCCAGCTTATCCTTGAAGCTGGAGCCACAGCTGGATGAAGCCGGCAGTGCGCAGTGATAAGAAGGGAGAGAAAATAGTGCCAAGTGATTTCGAGGTCTGACTTTTTATTTGGCAACAGTTTTGTGATGCAAATATATCACTCTTTTGAACACATACTGTTTTGAGACGAAAAACGTTTTACTTTCGTGACCCCAACAAACTTGCCAGACTACTTTCGTCTGGACCAAAACTGGACAAGAACTGGACTCACAGGATGCTGTCAGGGGTAAGTCAGTGTGTTTGCACGACACTATTGATGGGGATGCCATACAGATTCATGTCAAAAATCCCGAACTATCCCTTTAAAGCAAAGGATTTGGCCATCCTCCTTTTCAAGATATTTACAACTTTCTCAGAGATGAAGAGTACAATGACTAGCAGAACTTTCTGTGTAACTCAAATGGTTGCCAATCTAAACGAGTTATTAGACCTTCACTTGAATAGAGATGAAATTTTAACATCTCTCGGAATTGGAAAAACAACTGAACTTTCTAAAACAAATGAAAATAAAACTACCAAAAATACATAATGAACAATGGTTTACATATATTGCAATAGTCCGGGAGCCATGGGGTCGGACCCAGAATTTTTGGTTAAAGTTTTTTTTTTTTTTGCTTTATCTTATAGATTTGAGGTAGCTCTTCAAGATTTAAGAGGGTGCCCGGTGATATCCCTTGGGCAATTTAATATATTAACCCTTTAATGCCCTATATGCCCAAATAATGGAAGAAAATACAAAAAAAAAAATATCAGTGTAAATACTGATATTAAATGCACCAAGTTGGCTGTATCTGATAGGTATTCACATTTTTCTCTATATTTGTCATTCAAATACATCAAATGTGGATTAATTAACCCTTTCATAACTTTTCCAAATTAGCGATTTTTATACAAGTATTACATAAACTCTACAGTTAATACAAAATAATGATCAATATCTATGTAAGAACTATACAGCATGCAAAATAACTATATACAGCATGCACACACACACACTAATGACCAATAACTATGTAAAAGAACTATATACAGCATGCATACACTCACACCAATGATCCACTATGTAAACGAACTATATACAGCATGTATACACTCACACCAGTGATCCACTATGTAAAAGAACTACAGCATGCAATAGAACTATATACAGCATGCATACACTCGCACCAGTGATCCACTATGTAAAAGAACTACTGTATATACAGCATGAAATAGAAATATATACAGCATGCATATACATTCACACCAGTGATCCACTATGTAAAAGAACTATATACAGCATGCAATATAACTATATACAGCATGCATATACACTCACACCAGTGATCCACTATGTAAAACTACAGTATGCAATATATCAAGCATGCAAAATGGCATATACAGCATGCGCGCGCACACACAAGAATAGCAAAAGATCCTGATTTTCAATTAACCAAATTGGCTGTACAGTATTCACGCTTTACTGTCATTCAAATTAGTCAAATGTGTAATTGACCCTTTCATAAATTTGCAAAATTAACAATTTTGATACAAGAACTACAGTACATAAAGCATGTACGTGCATGCATGCATGCACACGCACGCGCACACATACACATGCACACACACTAATGAGCAATAATTATGTAAAATAATTACATACAGTATGCAAACACACACACAAAACACAAACTATTTAAGGAAAGAACTAAGAGTTCAGATGAAAAAAAAAAAACCTCTAAACCCTTTGCCATTGCTTAGTGTCTGTAAAAATATGCTTATGTACTGGATGCCAGCTAGTACAGAGGAGAATGTTAAGTAAACCTTACTCCCCAACGTTTTAAAAGTCATGCTAGTCAGTGGAAGAGCAGTGTGGTTTGGAGTGGGGGTGAATCGGGGACAATGCCCTGAATTTTACTAGGGAACCAGGAACATTACTATTTCAACAGTCAATATCGTAAAAATAAGCAATCTATTAGCTTAATGTATTAGCTTAAGGAAACCTTACTGCCCAACGTTTTAAAAGTCATGCTAGTCAGTGGACTGGCTAGTGCACATGACTCTCAGTCCACAAGCAGTGTGGTTTGGAGTGGGGGTGAGGGTAAGGTTAACAGACTTTTGAGATGATAATCGGGGACAATGCCCTGAATTTTACTAGGGAACCAGGGACATTACTATTTCAACAGTCAATATCATTAAAATAAGCAATCTATTAGCTTGATGTATTAGCTTAAAAAAATCAGTGACTAGCATTTAGTAGGTGAGAGTTGGGTGTGCTAGCCAGTGTTGTGAAACTATGGGTCTAGTTCACTGGTGAGCAGTGAGTACATGTCACTGCTCTTTCATGATTACAGTCAAATAGTTTCTCTGCTTAGCTTATGCGTGCTGTGATCTTTTGGGGGACAGTGTGATTGACAGAGTTAGCAAGATAGCTACACAAGTTGGCTTGAATTAGCTAATTGTGTCCCTCATATGCCCCTGCAGAAGTAAACACAAGGATGACAATGGAGTGTATGCCTAATAATTTAAGGCTCGCATTAACAACCAAAGTAATAGAGTAATAAAGGGCTTTTTGGTATAAGCCCCGCCCCCAATTGCATGGCCACACCCCCAACCATGGCTGGAACCCCACCCCCAGGCCTTAAACTCATCCTATTATGTTAAACACAAAAATAAGTATGATATATAGACTTTGGTGAACATAAAGTGAAGAATGTCAAAATGTCAGAATTTAGGCTATGACTGCAGCACATCCAACAATAAAGGGCCAATATCCGGAATTGCCCAACGGATATCACCGGGCACCCTCTCTTATCTTAATGAGTAGACCTTGGACAACAACAAACAGCAAAAAAAAAAAAACTTTAACCGACGAAGCCAGGTTCAGCCAAATTTGGGCCTTTGGCTCCTGGACTACAATGGAATTGTAATAGTTTCCTTAATAAAACTCTAGAATTCAAACAGTATCTTAATTCTTTAGATAGTCTCCCTGATTTGATATGTCTTCAAGAATCATTAATTAAAAATAAAATAACTACTTTTGATAATTATACAGTACTATTTGCAGATACAAATAGAGGTTTAGCTTTCTTGATTCATAAAGAGATTTCTTTCTCATCTTTCCAAACTCTTAATCTTAATTGTGAAGCAATCTCTGTTAAAATCAATACTTCTTTAGGTATTATTAATGTGGTAAATGTTTATTGTTCTCCATCTTTTCTGTTGAGTGTTGAAGACATGAATACTATCTTGAATTTAGAAAACTGTATAATTTGTGGTGATTTCAATGCTAAAAGTGTTCTTTGGGGAAGTCCTTTTTCTGATCTTAGAGGCAGAATAATTGAGGGAGTATTGGATAATTGTGATACTGTTTGTCTTAACACAGGTTCTCCTACCAGAATTTATAATACTGGAGTTTCACATATTGATTTATCTTTTGCTTCTCCTAATATAGCCTGTCTATCTAATTGGGAAGTAACTAATTTTGATGGAGGTAGTGATCATAATTGTATTTCAATGGAAATTAAGTGTTTAGTTCCATATGAAAAATTAGATATTCCTAGATGGATTTTTAAAAAGGCTGATTGGGACAAGTTTTCTAAACTTTGTGATGAAAATTTTCAATCTATTGATCTTGATAATTCAGATGTTAATGAATTAACAATAAAAATAATAGAAGCTATTCATTCTGCTGCAATATCTAGTATTCCTAGATCTAAAGGTGTTGGTAAAAGAAATAAAGGCTTTTGGAATGATGAATGCCAACAAGCTGTTAATGATAGAAATATTGCAAAACGCAATGCAGTGCATAGTTTTAATTCAAATGATTATATAAATTTCAAATGTAAAAGGGCTATGGCTACAAAAATTATTAAAAAAGCTAAAAGAACTCATTGGCATTCCTTTTGTTCTACCTTGAATGAAAGATCAAGGCTATCTAAAATTTGGAAAGTTTTGAAAAATCTGGATAATGTAGGAAAAAATTTAAAAATCCCAGAATTTAGAAAAAATTATGGTTCTTTTACAAATGGTAATGCACAAAAGGCAGAAGTGTTAGTTTCTCATTTTGCTAAAGTTAGTAGTGATAAATTATACTGATGCATTTAAAAAACATACAGTCTTTTGAGAAAGAAAATGAAAATGTTTTTTCATTTAGATCTAATGATGATTCCTCTTATATTGTATTTTCCTTGTCTGAGTTTCGAAGGGCTTTAAAGAAGTGCAAAAACTCCTTCTCCTGGAGGTGATGAACTATGTTATCAAATGTTTAGAAATATGTCTTCTTTTTCTCAGGAATTTATAGTAGAATTTTTTAATATATCTTGGAAATATGGAGTGGTTCCCTCTTGTTGGAAGGAGGCTATAGTTGTGCCTATTCTTAAACCAGGAAAACCGAGTTCAGATCCTGCTTCTTATAGACCTATTGCTTTAACATCAAATTTTTGTAAATTAATGGAAAAAATGATTGTTGCCAGACTAAATTGGTTTTCTGAAAAAAAAATTTATTTAATAATAATCAATCTGGCTTTCGACAGAAAAGAAATACATTGGATCATCTTTTAAGATTGAGTGATAATATAATTAAAAGTTTTGGTAGAGGTCATAAAGTCTTGGCTGTGTTCTTAGATATTGAGAAAGCTTATGACATGGCATGGAGAAAAGGTATCCTCTTTAAACTTCATAAAATGGGTTTCTCTGGTAATATCTTCAATTGGATATCCTCTTTTCTTACTGATCGTTCCATCAAAGTTAGAGGAGATGCTGAACTTTCTTCTTCTTTTGAAGTGCAAAATGGAGTTCCGCAGGGAAGTGTGATCAGTCCTTTCTTATTTCTTGTTGCAATTAATGATTTATATCCTTCAAATGTATCTTTTTCCATCTTTGCTGATGACACAGCTATTTGGAAATCTGGTAGTAATGTTGAATTTCTTCAAAGAAAAATTCAATCTGCTTTGGATTTTATTCAAGATTGGTGTAACAAGTGGGGTTTTAAAATTTCTGAAAGCAAATCTTCTGTTTTATTTCAACGGGGAGGTTCTAAGAAGGTTCTCTTGAAATACAATAATAATTTAAAAAATGATAAATCTGTAAAATTTTTGGGTCTACATTTTGATTCTCGCCTCAATTGGAAAACTCATGTTGATTATTTATTAGATAAATGTAGGAAACGTTGTAATTTATTAAAAGCAATATCAGGCAGTAGATGGGGATCTGATAAAGAATCAATGGTATTAGTTTATAAGGCAATTGTGTTATCTTGTTTAGACTATGGTTGTGAAATTTATGATACTGCATGTATAACTAGGAAAAGGTCTTTAGATTTTATACAAAATCAATGTCTCAGAATATGTACTGGAGCTTTAAGATGGACCCCTATTGCTGCATTAGAAGTAGATTGTGGGGTGATGCCTCTGGACCTTCGAAGAGAACTCAAACAGGCAAAGTGTGCTCTAAGATACCGGTCTTTGGTTAATCATCCTACTTCCTCTTGTTGTATTGAAGAACAAAACTGTGATATAAATGTCAATTTTAGACCTATTCTATCTAAAGTTGGACATCTTGTTAATGGTTTTCCAAAACCAGAAATTATTCCCCTAGTTGACAGTTTTCCTTTTTGGGAATATCCATCTCCTGAAGTGGACCTTGAGCTAAAAGAAAAGTTAAATAAGAAGTCTGATAATATTCATGTTATGAAATCTTTATCAAGGGAACACATGAGAAAATATTTTGGAAGTTTAGAAATTTATACTGATGGATCTAAAGCTGATGAAAAATGTGCAGCAGCATTTCATATTCCTGCTTTAAAGTTGACAAAATCTTTCAAATTTGGTAATGGATCTGTTTTTAAAGCTGAAATGATTGCAATAAATAAGGCTTTGGAAGTTTTAATTAACAAATCTCCTTTAAGATGTGTTATTTTCTCAGATTCCTTATCCGTCTTACAAGCTATTAATTCAGATGATTTCAAAAACTTTGACTTTAGGGATTTCCGTTATCTATTTTACCAATTGTCTAATATGGGAGTTGAAATAATCTTTTGTTGGATTCCTTCTCATGTTGGCATAAGAAGAAATGATATTGTTGATCTGGCAGCTAAAAAAGCTTTGAATAAAAACTCTTTGGATATTATTTTCCCATACTATGTTGATGTGGCAAAACTAATTGAAGATGTTTGTCTTGTTAAATGGCAAGATCGTTGGGATTCTAGTGAAAAAGGCAGATTTTGTCATTCTATAGAACCAGAAGTTTCATTCAAAGTTAAATTTGCTAATAAAAATAAAATGGTACAAACAACTTTTACTCGTCTGAGGTTTGGCAAATGCCTTTTCAATGACATGATGTTCTTGTTTAAAAAACATGAAAATGGTTTATGTGATACTTGTGGAGTCTTAGAAAATGTACAACATGTTGTTCTTGATTGTGTCAAATATGTTAACTTCCACCAACAAATTATATTAAAGTTAAACAAAGAAGGGTTAAATATTTCTGTATATAGTATTTTGTCTCAACCAATGTTCTATAATGTATATAAATTCATTGTTGAAAACAATTTCAATTTAACTTGTCAAACTCTTGAGTGGTACTGCATTAAATATTTAGTATTTTAATAAGATAAATCAAACCTTAACAGGATGCCATATCAATTCTCATTGGGCGCGTCCTTAAACCCCTTCAGTTCAGTTCAGAGTTGCAATGAGTGGGAAAAGATGAGACTGAACAATATTTTGATACTCTAGAGTTAATTTTTGAAGTAATCCTTTGTTTCTAACATTCAAGAAGAGGTTTTCAGTTGATGTACAGTTTCTGAAGCTGTATTTTGTGTTTTTATCATTTCATCTCCGGTGAGTGTCCCTGTAAAAAAAAAAAAAGATGTGCATGCCAGTGTATTAGGCACTGGCTAGCTTCCTTTTACTCTTGAGGTAAAACAAACTATTTTGATGGATTAATGTTGTACTTTGTGTGACATATGTAGAGTTAAAAAAACCAGTCGGAGATATTTTGAAACATAATGTTATTGTTTTAAACCGCCATGGTAGTTTAGAACGGCGCCTTCTTTTCTGACCACGTGTACCCTGTGTGGGCATGCATGGCATGCCGTGACACGATGCAAGCGCGTGCAGATAATGTTTACAGCTACGAGGTTACTCTATAGGGCTAATATTTTCAGGCTCAAAGCCATTGTAATGATATTATGAATGTAATTTGATGTGTAATACACAAAGTAAGTTGCAGATGGCTTACTGTTGATATGGTATCTGGTTTACTATGAATGTATATGCATTCACTTTGATTACAAATGACACAGTCATTTTACTGAACTGGTACTGTATTGCACAGTTGCTTCAGTATTTGGTTTTCATAAGATATAGAAGTGATATTTGAGTTTAAGTGTTTATACTTAAGGTATGAAGTGAAACAATTCTGCATGGCACTAATGAGGTATTTTACACTGCCGTGTGCAGATTGTTTTTTTTTTTTTGTGCATTCTTCTGCCACATTTGAGAGAGAGAGATACGGCGAGCCAGTGATTCCGCTGAGGAGTGTGACTGTGTGTTCTCATCAGTCTGTGAGCCCATGACCTGGACGCATCCTGGCTACATTTCCTTGGATTACAGATAAGATTTTGAAATCTCCATCACTTACTTACTACCCAGGTAGTGATTTAAAAGGCCTTGTTTTCATTTTTTTTCTTTATTCAACAATATGAAGTACGTACAAGGAAGATCCTTTTTTCCATTTTTCTACTTTTTTCCATTTTTTGGGGGGATTTAAAGGACACTTATTGAACTTTCAACTGAAGCTTTTGAGCTTGAACATTGGGGTAAAACATTGGACATCGAACTTTGGGATTGAACTTTATTGAACATTGGGTAACTGACTGACTAAACATTTATACTGACTGACTACTAAGGGCTTTACTTTTTTCTATTGTAGTTCAATATCTTTGTGTGTTTAATAAATGTTACTACCTTTTTCCTCATTTAAATACTGGTCATTGCCAATTCTCTCCTTATAGTCGAACCTAGCTCTGATTACTCTGGTAATATAGTGGTCTCATACATCATGTTAACTAAGAAGCATTAGATCTTTTTTTCATGGCGAGCCAGCCAAGAGAGTTTTGAGCACGACCTTGCCATTTAATTTAGCATTCCAAGGTGTTTTCTGAGCATTACGTGAATTATCACTCTTTTTTTTTTAGGTTTTTGTTTCATTGAGTGAAATTGTTTAAACTTGAGACATGGATTTTGAGCAGAAGTATGGTGTTAAACGTGAGCATTCCATTGCCTTGGGGCCCGTTTACACGAGGACGCTGTCGGGTAAAAACGACTAAATATTTTATCGGAAGTGCCTTTCGTCTACACGGGGATGGCATTTCCGAGGTTGAAAAACGGAAAAAATTGAAAACGCCTTCCAGAGTGGATAAGTTAAAAACAGCCCCCGTTGCATATCCATCTAAACTACCCAATACGCGAAACTCTGCTCGGATCTGCTCACATCGGGTACGCGTTTACGTCATACATATGTCATATACTGTACATGCCAGCCCGGGAAGTAAGAAAGTAAGTAAAAAAGTAAGAGCATGTCTGATTACATCGATCCAACGGACCTTCAAGCTGCTCTGGCAGCTTTAATAAACGTCCAGGAGTCCTTCGAACATCTATACCGTTAATGAACAGAGGCGGGTATAGTATGCTCTTACTTTTTTACTTGCTCTCTTACTTACCATAGCCAGAGTAGTCAAAGTTTTCACGGTGCAGATATGCAGATCAGACAAGACGGAAGACGTTGCGCATGCGTGCAGACATAGCGGAGGTCTTTCACAGCACCACCTAGCCGCCTGGCATGCACATCCAATTGAATTCCACACATTTATGCATCACCGTATAGATGCAGATTTCCTCCTTGAAAATGGTCGTGTAGACACGGAAAAAAGTGAGAACGAAAATGGACTTTTGCGTTTTTGTTTCAGACCGTCCCCGTGTAAAGTGGGCCTTATTCAGCGTTAACCAAACTGATACTGATGCAGACATCATCGAAACTTTCAAGAAATTTGGTAAAGTAGCTCAAATCGTGAGATTACCAAGCAGAGTAGATGGTAAATGTTCTGCCATTATAGAATTTGAATCTGATCCTGCAAGTGCTTCTATCGAACCCCAATTGCCTTCTAGCATACAGAATATCACCGACACCACTGTAACATGGTACATAAATAGTGTTGAAGCCCTCACTCTGAAAGCTCAAGACTCTAGCGACTCCAGCAACCTAGATGACAGTAGCGACGCTGACTCTGTCCATAGCACGACTCCCCTCATCACTAAATCTAGAAAAAAAACCCCTCTCTACGATGCCCTACTTGGAGACACCTAAGCAGGTTAAGGCGAAACCCCACATTGTGGCAAAGCAGAGTGATGCGCTCCCTGCGTCTGAAGAGCTGGACGAGAACGTGCTGAACCCGCCAGAGGTGAGACGCATCGTCGTTGAACATGTGATCAAGAATAATGCCCCCAACTCTCAGAATCAGTCCAAGTGGTTGCGCTCCTTCTCAGGCAAAGTGCCTAAGCCACCAGGCGAAGCTAACTTTGAAACATGGCTGCTCCATGTAGAACTGATGTTCCATGATCAAACCCCCATTGAGGTGCAGCAAAGGAAAATCCTGGAAAGCTTGCTTCCCCCAGCGTCAGATGCCATGAGGCAGTTAGGTTCTTCTGCCCACCCAAGAGACTACACTAGACTTTTAGAGTCTGCTTATGGCATTGTTGAAGATGGCGAAGAAATATTCGCCAAGTTTCTCAATACAAACCAAGACCCTGGAGAAAAAGCTTCCAGTTACTTGCAGAGGCTGCAAACTCTACTGAGCACTGCCATGAAAAGAGGTGGGGTCAAGGCGTCTGCTGTCAACTGCCACCTGATGAAGCAGTTTAAGCGTGGCTGCTGGGACCATGACCTTGTCCTGCAGCTGGAGCTGAAAAGTGAAGAGTCCCTCAACTTCGCTGACTTTCTCTTGCAGTTGCGGACTGAGGAAGACAAGCGAGCAACCAAGCTTGACCGCATGAACCACCACTTGGGGTCTTCCAAAGCCAAGACCTCAATGAACACTCAGAGTGTGGTGAACACCCCCTGCGTCTCTGAATACAAAGCCAATATACTACAAGCGTACGTCCTGGAGACTGAGAATCTGAGGAAACAAGTTGCTGAGCTGCAAATGCAGCTTGACTCCAAGAAACCTAGAAAAGAAAAGAAACAAAGGCCCGCAGCCCCCCAGTCTGCCCCGAACCAACCCACGATCCAAGCTGAAGCCCAAGTCCACAGAGCAACTCCTCAAGTTACACCCAGACCTCAGCCCAAGGCCTGGTTTTGTTTTCGATGCGGAGATGATGGCCACATAGCCAAAGCATGTGAGAACCCCCTGAACAAGGCTGCTGTCGACCTGAAGTACAAGGAACTGAAAGCGAAGCAGGACGAGTGGGCAGCTAGGTATGGTGTTCATTTAAACTGAGCACAGCTTCAGGAGAGGGGCATCCTGGAGCCATTGAAAGAGACACTTGTCCCAAGAAAGAGAAAAAAGCCAAATGTTGCTCCCTTACGCCCACAAGAGAGGAGCTCATGACTGGATTAGTCGGCTCAAGGTCCATGGTTAGTGTCACCATCAGAGGAATCCAGCATGAGTGCCTAATTGATTCAGGTTCACAAGTGACCACGATCTCCCAGTTATTTCACGATACCTACTTACCTTCTCATCCGGTTTGTCCCTTAGACAACATAATTGATGTAAAGGGAGCAGCAGGCCAGTGTGTGCCTTATACAGGCTACATTGAAGTTGAGATAACGTTCCCTGAAAATTTTGTCAGTAGGCCCAAGACTGTAACTACATTGGCCCTCATCGTTCCCGATTACAGTGCCATCTCCATCCTCGTTGGCACTAATGCTCTGGATCTTTTGTATGAAGGGTTCGATGAAAGTGCCAGTGCACCTGTTCAAGAAACCTGTGCATATGCTGTTCTCGTCAAGCACCTTTGCAGTCTGTACAAGAGCAAAACCGCACACAGTGACAGAGTGGGTGTTGTGAAACTCCTGCACAAGAAAGCTGTAGTCATCCCACCAGGCCAAAAAATGGTGTTAGACGGCTACACCAGAAATGTAAATGGTTTCTCTGAGGCTCCCTTGCTCGTTGACTTCCCCTCTCACTCACTACCAAGTGGGCTGACATTTTGCTCATATGTCATGTCAAGCCCCAGACAGACATCTTTTAAAGTTCCTGTCCTGCTGAAGAACGAAACCACACATGATGTCACAGTGCCAGCACACTGCACTCTGGCAGACCTCACAGCTCTGCTATCCGTTTCTCCACTTACCTCCCTGAAAGGTGAAGGCCCAACAGAGTTCCACCCTGAGCACTCCGTGCCTACTGAGAGCCCCATCGCCTTCGATCTCAGTGATTTGCCTCTCTCTGAGGAGTGGAAAGAAAGGATTAAGGAAAAGCTGAATTCCATTCCTGAAGTTTTTGCGAGAGATGACCTTGACTATGGACATACAACAGCAGTCAAGCACAAAATCCGCCTTTCTGATCCAACGCCCTTCAAGGAGAGGGTGAGGCCTATCCACCCGTCTGATTATGAAGCCGTCCATCTCCACCTGAGAGAGCTGTATGACGCCAACATCATAAGAGAGTCTGAAAGTCCGTTCACATCACTGGTCGTCATCGTAAAGAAGAAGAGTGGCAAAATTCAACTGTGTGTCGACTACAGGAAATTGAATCTGCAGACTATCAAGGATGCTTACGCCTTGCCGAACATTGAGGAAACTTTTGCAGCCCTATCAGGATCCAGATGGTTCTCTGTAATGGATTTAAAGTCAGGCTTCTATCAGGTGGAAATGGAAGAGGACAAACCCAAAACCGCCTTCGTCACTCCCATGGGATTTTGGGAATTCAATAGGATGCCGCAGGGAGTAACCAATGCTCCAAGCACTTTCCAGAGAGTCATGGAGAAATGCATGAGTTCCCTAAACTTGAAGGAAGTTCTTGTTTTCCTAGACAAGCTTATTGTTTTCTCAGAAACCCTTGAACAGCACGAAGAGCGGCTTATGAGAGTCTTACACTGTCTAAGAGAATTCGGGCTCAAGTTGTCACCTGAGAAGTGTCATTTTTTTCAGGAAGTCCATGAAATACTTAGGACATGTTGTCTCAGAGAATGGAGTTGAAACTGACCCTGACAAGATTTCAGCATTCACAACTTGGCCCAGACCGAACAATATCGGGGAGCTCAAGTCTTTTCTTGGGTTCACCGGGTATTACAGAAGATTCATCAAAGACTTTTCAAAAATAGCAAAGCCCCTCAATGACCTGACTGCTGGCTATGTCCCTGCAAGGAAAAAAAAACAAAACTAAGCCCTTCTCAAACACCGACCTCAAGTCACCTTTTGCAGAGAAGTGGACGTCTAAGTGCAAGGAAGCTTTCAAAACCCTCATTGAGAAATTGACCACTGCCCCAATCCTTGGCTTTGCTGATTCGAGTCTACCATACATATTGCACACTGACGCGAGCCTCCATGGTCTTGGGGCGGCCCTTTATCAGCAACAAAATGGGCAAATGAAAGTCATAGCCTATGCCAGTAGAGAGCTGTTGAAATGTGAGTGAAGATACCCCACTCACAAGCTAGAGTTTCTTGCTCTTAAGTGGGCTATAACCAACAGGCTATCAGACTACCTCTATGGCACTGAGTTTACCGTTGTTACTGACAACAATCCCTTGACTTATGTACTGTCATCTGCCAAACTTGATGCTGCCGGACATCGGTGGCTTGCCGCCCTGTCCAACTTCAACATTCAGTACCGGGCCAGCAAGAGGAACCAGGACGCCGATGGTCTATCCAGGCGCCCCCACGACTGTGAGCAGGCAGATTCCAGTGCTGAGGCCGAAGACAACAGAGTGCAGCAGTTCCTGATGAAGTTCATGAGGGATGAAAGTGGTACCACCTTCCCTCAAGAGGCAGTCAAGGCTATCTGCCAAAGACACAACTTAGGAAAACCCTGTAAGG
This sequence comes from Neoarius graeffei, assembly GCF_027579695.1. Taxonomy (NCBI): domain Eukaryota; kingdom Metazoa; phylum Chordata; class Actinopteri; order Siluriformes; family Ariidae; genus Neoarius; species Neoarius graeffei. The sequence continues at coordinate 43,173,786 of NC_083578.1, forward strand.
GGGAAGAAAGTAACCACTTACCTGTGATCATCGAATCCCTTGCCATGGATGCGAATGCTATCCCTCCTGAGTTCACCCACACTGATTTGCTTCCAGGGTCCAGCACCCTCCCCAGAATGTCACAGTTGGAATGGGCCACTGAGCAAAGAGCTGACCCAGTAATCAGCAGGGTCATTGACATCAGTGGAGGAAAAAGGCTGTCGTACTGGGTGAGGCAGAAAGAGGACCGAGAAGTCCAACTAATGCTACGGGTCCAGGATTAACTTATCATTGACAATGCCGTCCTCTATCGCAAGAGGGTCAACAAAGGTGAGCCATTGTTCCAACTGGTTCTTCCCAAGAAGTATCGTGAAACAGCTCTTGAAAGTCTCCATGACCTAGTTGGACACATGGGATTTGAAAGAACAATCGATCTCATCCGCATGCATTTCTATTGGCCGAGGATGGCCATGGACGTAGATGCAAAAGTAAAAACCTGTGAGAGATGCGTTCGTCGCAAAGCAAAAGCTGAGAAAATGGCCCGTCTAGTAAACATCCGGACCAGCAGACCGCTCAAACTAGTCTGCATAGACTACTTGTCCTTGGAGCCTGATGGCCACGGAACGAAGAACATCCTCGTCATCACTGACCATTTTACGAAGTACGCTGTTGCCGTACCGACCACTGACTAAAAGGCCAAGACAGTAGCCAAGGCTTTGTGGAACAACTTTTTTGTCTATTATAGCCTGCCTGAGCGTTTATATAGCAACCAAGGTCACGACTTTGAATCTGCAGTAATCAAAGACCTTTGCCTCCTCTTAGGAATTAAAAAAACAAGAGCTACTCCCTACCATCCGCGTGGTAACCCCGTGGAGCGGTTTAACCGTACACTTTGAGTTGCTGGGTACCCTTGAGGAAGAAAACAAAGTCAAGTGGCGTGACTATGTTCAACCTTTAGTACACGCATACAATTGCACCAAAAATGACACAACAGGCTTTTCTCCCTACCAGCTAATGTTTGGGAGACAGCCAAGCTTACCTATCGACGTTGCATTTGGCCTCAATCCAGTGGGTCAGAACAAAGTTACTCACACAGACTATGTGAAACGTCTCAAGGAGAACGTGCAAGAGAGCTACAAAATTGCAATTGAACACAGTGAGAAAATCGCCCTGAAAAACAAAGAAAGATATGACATGAAAGTAAGAGAAACTGTCCTGGAGGAAGGAGACCGTGTCTTGGTCAAGAACGTTGGATTGAGGGGAAAACACAAGATAGCGGATCATTGGAGCCAAACTCTTTATCCTGGTGCCCTGTGTCTGGTTGGAGTTTTATCGCCCCAATCCTGTGAAGGACGGCCCCATGAGGACAGTTGAGGGTTATACCTGTTAAAACTGTTAATATTATAGTTAGGCTGTCTGTTGTTGCCCAAATGAGGATGGGTTCCCTTTTGAGTCTGGTTCCTCTTGAGGTTTCTTCCTCATGTCGTCTGAGTGAGTTTTTCTGTGCCACCATCGCCACAGGCTTGCTCATTGGGGATAGATTAGGGATAAAATTAGCTCATGTTTTAAGTCGTTCAAATTCTGTAAAGCTGCTTTGCGACAATGTTTATTGTTAAAAGTGCTGTACAAATAAACTTGATTTGATTTGATCAATGATTCTCCTGTCTATGTCGTCGCCCCAGTCAACTCTGATAGTCCCCAAAGGACGCTGCACCGTGACTTGCTCTTACCTTGTGGCTTCCTGGCGCCATCCATCGAAACAGAAGTGACTCAGCACAAGCAAGAGAAAACTGCAACCCAACCTGCTCAGAGTCCAGCATGTGAGGAGGGCGAGCTGTTGAGAGATCCCTGTGAAAGTGAGGAAGAAGTCGTCGACTACTCTGGTGTCCCTGACACAACTTACCCGTCAATCACCATTGTGCATGAAATCCCTCAGACTAGAGCAACTGCTCCAATGAATCCTGCACCGTCCAACCTCCGACCTGAAGCCGAGGTGTTCCAGCCTGCTGGAAGTCAGCAGCAAGCGCTTAGCGCGGATGAGTCTTCTAACTCCCGTGAAGATGAACTGGAAGAGGGTGAATCGTCTGCTGATCTAGAAGAGGAGAAGGAAAAGACAAGCCTTGTGGAAGAGGAGAACGAGTCGGAAACAGTGCCTGAAACAGAAGGAAGAGTTGAGCAGGAATCTGGAAAAGAGAGAAACCATGATGAGTCATCTGAACATGAGCTTGAGGATCCTAGAGTGGATGATGTCCAAGAGAGAGAAGACACAGAAGTGAGACGATCAACCAGACATAGGGCAGAACCTGACGACTTATGTACCAGACATTAGGAAATCCCCTGACTTTAGTAATGCAGTCTTTATTCAAAGGACTTGACCAAGCTTTTAATAAAGCTTTAGATTTATCTCCCGTGATTAGTCCTACTCTCTTAGACGTGGGCCACTTAACCACTGTTTAAGTTAGGAGTACATGCAGAGGCGCATGCACATTCAGGAGGGGAGGATGTAGCCCACCTAAATTGCACTGGGTGATTGCATGTAGTTAGAAGTATTTCCCCCCTGTCCACGAGATGGCGCTGTGCCGATAGTAAATCAGTGCATTACACTCTAGAAGAAGACACCACGACTGCATTTTGTTTTCAACAGCAGATAGAGTTGCAACGAGTGGGAAAAGATGAGAGACTGAACAATATTTTGATCTCATCTCATCATCTCTAGCCGCTTTATCCTTCTACAGGGTCGCAGGCAAGCTGGAGCCTATCCCAGCTGACTACGGGCGAAAGGCGGGGTACACCCTGGACAAGTCGCCAGGTCATCACAGGGCTGACACATAGACACAGACAACCATTCACACTCACATTCACACCTACGGTCAATTTAGAGTCACCAGTTAACCTAACCTGCATGTCTTTGGACTGTGGGGGAAACCGGAGCACCCGGAGGAAACCCACGCGGACACGGGGAGAACATGCAAACTTCACACAGAAAGGCCCTCGCCGGCCCCGGGGCTCGAACCCAGGACCTTCTTGCTGTGAGGCGACAGCGCTAACCACTACACCACCGTGCCGCCCCACAATATTTTGATACTCGAGTTAATTTTTAAAGTAATCCTTTGTTTCTAACATTCAAGAAGAGGTTTTCAGTTGATGTACCGTTTCTGAAGCTGTATTTTGTGTTTTTATCATTTCATCTCCGGTGAGTGTCCCTGTAAAAAAAAAAAAAGACGTGCATGCCAGTGTATTAGGCACTGGCTAGCTTCCTTTTACTCTTGAGGTAAAACGAACTATTTTGATGGATTAATGTTGTACTTTATGTGTGACATCTGTAGAGTTTAAAAAAAAACCAGTCGGAGATATTTTGAAACGTAATGTTATTGTTTTAAACCGCCATGTTAGTTTAGAACGGCACTTTCTTTTCTGACCACGTGTACCCTGTGTGGGCATGCATGGCATGCTGTGACACGATGCAAGCGCGTGCAGATAATGTTTACAGCTACGTGGTTACTCTATAGGGCTAATGTTTTCAGGCTCAAAGCCATTGTAATGATGTTATGAATGTAATTTGATGTGTAATACACAAAGTAAGTTGCAAATGGCTTACTGTTGATATGGTATCTGGTTTACTATGAATGTATATGCATTCACTTTGATTACAAATGACACACTGTCATTTTACTCAACTGGTACTGTATTGCACAGTTGCTTTAGTATTTGGTTTTCATTAGATATAGAAGTGATATTTGAGTTTAAGTGTTTATACTTAAGGTATGAAGTGAAACAATTCTGCATGGCACTAATGAGGTATTTTACACTGCCGTGTGCAGATTATTTTTTTTTTTTGTGCATTCTTCTGCCACATTTGAGAGAGAGAGAGAGAGAGAGATACGGTGAACCAGTGATTCTGCTGAGGAGTGTGACTGTGTGTGTTCATCAATCTGTGAGCCCGTGACCTGGACGCATCCTGGCTACATTTCCTTGGATTACAGATAAGATTTTGAAATCTCCGTCACTTACATACTACCTGGGTAGTGATTTAAAAGGCCTTGTTTTCATTTTTTTTCTTTATTCAACAATACAAAGTACATACAAGGAAGATCCTTTTTTCCATTTTTCTACTTTTTTCCTTTTTTGGGGGGATTTAAAGGACACATTGAACTTTCAACTGAAGCTTTTGAGCTTGAACATTGGGGTAAAACATTGGACATCGAACTTTGGGATTGAACTGTATTGAACATTGGGTAACTGACTGACTAAACGTTTATACTGACTGACTACTAAGGGCTTTACTTTTTTCTATTATAGTTCAATATATTTCTGTGTTTAATAAATGTTACTACCTTTTTCCTCATTTAAATACTGGTCATTGCCAATTCTCTCCTTATAGTCGAACCTAGCTCTGATTACTCTGGTAATATAGTGGTCTCATACATCACGTTAACTAAGAAGCGTTACACCTACAATGATCTTCATAAGTTTGCCCAGCCTTTAATTTCTCAGTTTGAAAGTGCTGATGATATGCTTCTGGAACAAGCTTGAAAGCTCCAAGTACTGCCTTTTTCACAGCCGCATAATCTGTATCATTCTCAGAACTGAGTGCAGCATAGGCCTCCTGAGCCTTTCCAGTCAACTCCCTATGCACCAACGTCACCCATTCTTCCCTAGGCCACTGTCATTCGCACACAATGCACTCAAATATGTCAAAAAATACATCTCCTTGATCTACACTGAACTTCGGCATTAAAGCAAAAACACTGTCAAATCAAATCTGGTTTCATGAGTGCACTGATGCTGATTATCTTGCTGTCTAACTTTAGCCCGTTCAAGCTCCAATTTTGCTAACTCCTTACCCTCTTCCCTATCCTTCTGAAGCAATTCCATTTCTTTGACTTTCCTCTCCAAATCTTTCCTTTCTACTCTCCTCCTCTTCGTTTGACTTTTCTTTTCGCAGCTTCCACCTCTAAAATCAATGACACCCAAACATAACACGTTTACAATTTAATTTTTCTTGGTATCTTGAGAGACTTCACAAAATTCAACCAAAGTAAAGAGATTTGGCTTTGTTAGCCGAACTGAATGCGCACGGGTTACTTCCCGTTCCATGAATTTCTCTGCATTAAACTCAGACAGACATCTCTATTTTTAGCAAACACAGCCAAACTGAAACTACACCGTCAACCAATAAGCCAGACACAATGACAGCGCTGAAAAACGGAGCAAACAAATTGTGTGCCAAGCACAACACTAACATTACCAAAACTGTGCAAAATTATCCAAATTAGGCCTCACACAAACCACAAGAGACTGGCCTACAAACTGCAGTATACAAGTCACAACAGACCAACAAAATGCTAACTTCCAAAGTTAGCGCACACAAAAACTTCCACAAACGCAGCTAATGTTAAACACACCCATCACTACCAAAAGCAACCGAGTTCAAAACAAAACGCTAGTTACGAATGTAACTGTGGTTCTACGAATGCCGGATGACCGCCAGAGGCGGCACAGCCTGTGGATGATATCCTTCGCGTAGTGCAAGTCGAGACTTATACCAACAAAGAAGTCGTGATGACGTACCTCATGCATAAGAGGCACTGCAGCACGTCATTCGTCCTCGGAAAACTTCTCGCGGTTGCGATGTCCGAGTGACTGGGAACTCTGGCGGTCATCCGGCATTCATAGAACCACAGTTACATTCGTAACTAGCGTTCTATTTCATGCTTCCTGACCGCCAGAGGCGGCACAGCCTGTGGATGACTAATACCAGCACTGTCATGAGGACGAGTATGTCAATCCATAATTGAAAGAATGGCAGGCCCAAGGCTTGTAGGTGATGCCACATTTACCCTATAAAACCTGGTGAATGTTGAAGGGCCAGACCATGTTGCTGCTGCACAGATGTCAGATAGCGGGGTTCCCCTCAGAGCTGCCCATGAGGTAGCCAAGCTCCTGGTGTTGTGGCACATTACACTGCCCACTGGTAGGGAATCAGCTGACTTGTGTGCAAGGGAAATCACCTCGCAAACCCAATGTGAGAGGCGCTGTTTAGATACAGGCGAGCCAATTGCACCACCTCCATAAGTGACAAACAGTTGGTCTGACCGTCTCGTGGCTTCGGTCCGAGACACATAGTGCCTCAAGGCTCACACAGGGCATAGGTCTAGACGGTCCTCATAAGAAGCAAGCTCAATGGATTGGTTAATAAAGGATGGAGATAGAACCTTCGGCAGAAAGGCTGGGTTTGGCCATAGCGTAACGCCAGATAGATTTGGTCCCCATCTCATACAATCTGGGCTGACTGAGAGTGCGTGTAACTCACTCACACATTTTGCCGAGACCATAGCTAAGAGAAAAACGGTCTTCAAGGAAACCCATCTCATGTCCGCTTCAGCCAATGGTTCGAAAGGGGCCTGGCACAGAGAGTCTAGTACGCGATGCAAATCCCACTGAGGGCTGCGAGGGGCTCTGTAGGGGTGGAGGCGTCTAGCGCCCCTAAGAAAGTTGCAGATGAGACTATGCGCACCAATAGTCGCACCCTCCACTTTATCATGCCTCGCAGAGATAGCTGCTACATAGACTTTCACGGTAGATGGGGATTTACCCTCATCAAGCAGTTTCTGTAGAAACTTGAGCAGTACGGGTATAGGACAACCCGTGGGAGAAACGCTTACGGTCTCACACCACGTCTTGAACAATTTCCAGCGGTTGTCATACAACGACCTAGTTGAGGGGGCCCTCGCGTTCTCTAAGGTATTGATGACCGCTGGGTCAAACTCTAACAGGGGGTTGTCGGGCCCAAGGGCCACACCCACAGCTGGAGACGTTCCGGGCAGGAGTGCCAAACTTTGCCCTCCATCTGAGACAGTAGGTCCCTTCTGAGCGGTAGTTGCCACGGAGTTCCGGTCAGCCGGGAATGAAGCACAGCAAACCACGGTCTCGCTGGCCATCGCGGAGCCACCAGCAGAACACGGTGACAGCACTGGCGTATCCGAAGTAGCACCTCCAGAAGGAGGGGAATCGGTGGAAAGGCATACAGCAGTTCGTCCGGCCACTCGTGTGCCATGGCGTCCAAGCCCAGTGCTTCGTCCTCCTGCGTGCGAGAGAACCACTTTTGGCAGTGTGTGGACTCTTTGCTGGCAAACAGGTCCACCGCTGCTGTGCCAAAGCGGTCCCAAACCTGCTGTACCACCTGTGGGCTCAGGCGCCACTCCCCCGGGTCGAGGCGTTGTCTCGACAGGGAGTCTGCCACCGCATTCAGTTTCCCTGGCAAGTGGACTGCCCTGAGGGATGCCAGCCTGGGGAAGGCCCACTTCAGTAGAGATTGAGTTAAGTGAAAAGCAGTGGGGGATCGTGTTCCCCCCTGGTGGTTGATGATGTACACCGTCGTCACATTGTCTGATCTGACAAGTACGTGGCGCCCCTGTAGGTATGGCATAAGGTGTTTTAGAGCCAGGTGTACTGCTCTGATTTCGAGGAGATTGACGTGTTCGCCCATCTCTTCTTTGCTCCACAACCCACTGACTGCTCTGTGTTGCCATACTGCGCCCCACCCTGTAAGAGAGGCGTCTGTAGTCACAATCTCCCTGTGTGTGGGTGCTGCACCAAGAGGAACACCTGATGTTAAAAAGGTCTCCTTCCGCCATGGGCTGAGGGCAGACATGCAATGTTCTGTGATAAGAACGGGTGTCTTCCTGTGACGGGTCATGTCGAGGCCGAGGCCAATCAGCCATATTTGCAGAGGCCGGAGTTCCAGTAGACCCAAGGGGAGGATCTGGGCTGCTGCTGTGAGCATACCCTGGAGCCGCAGTAGTATTCTGAAACGTAGTCTTCGTCCCACCCGTACTCGTGACAGTAGTGAAGTGATGTTCGCTACACGCCGGCTGGTCAAGGACGCGGACATTGTCTGTGAGTCTAGGATCATGCCAATGAATTGAGCCGATTGGCTCGGGATAAGTGTGCTCTTTTCTAAATTGATTGTCAGTCCCAGTTCTGAGACATGGCTCTGCAGTGTTGCTATATCTGCTAGGCTGCGTTCCCTCGTCGGGGAACAGACTAACCAGTCGTCCAGGTATGGTAGAATCCTCATACCTGACTCCATGAGGGGGGACAGTACTGCCTGTATGCATCTCGAGAAGACTCTGGGTGACAGAGCGAGGCCGAACGGGAGTACCCTGAATTGGAACAGACGGCCCTGGAAGGCAAAGCGGAGGAACCGACGATGTGCTGGTGCCACCGGGATATGAAAGTAGGCATCTTTCAAATCCAGGGTAGTAAACCATTCCTCTGGGGAGATTACCTTCAGAACGTCTGCTGTGTGCAGCATCTTGAATGGCATTTTCTTTAGGTACTTGTTTAAGCCCCGAAGGTCTAGAATTGGGCGGAAACCGCCGTCTTTTTTTGGAACGACAAAATAAACTGAACAGAAGCCGTTGAAAGTAGGAGAACACTCTACTTCCTCTATGGCCCCTTTCTGCAGAAGAACGGTTATCTCCGACTGGAGAACCAGAGATCTTGTTGAACTTTTTACAATTGTGGACCTGAGACGGGCCTTTGGAGGGGGCCGACGTCTGAACTGCAGTCTGTAACCCTCTGACACTGTTTTTAGAACCCATGGGTCGCGAACGATTCTGGCCCATGCGGCCAGTTGAGTCTCTGTGTACAGTCCAACCGTCGGCCCGGGGCCTTCAGCGGGGAGTGCGATTTGGGCTTCGCTCCACTGTTAGTGGGGGTGGAGTGGGGCATGGGATATGCCTGGCGGCGAAAGGGTGCAGAGCCCCTGGGGGCATGTCTGTTCTCCCTTTGCCGTTGAGGTGCCGCGCACTGGGGGGATGAGAATTCCCGCCGTAGTGCTGGGGGCTGCGGTGCTCGGAAGCGAGTCACCTGTGATAAGCCCACCTGCTGTTTCCGTGTTTCCGAAACTAGGGCGCGGCGTTCCAGAGCGTCCTTAGCGGCTGGCCCGAACAGTTGGCCAGGTATGAGGGGCAGCTCCCGTAGGGTGGCTCTGCACGCGTCCGGGAGTGCCGTTTGCGAAAGCCAGACCTGGCGGCGAGCGCGCACTAATACCGCCATCAGACGCCCTAACTCCTGGGTCATGAAGCCCACGCCCTGTAGGGTGGCTTCAATTGCCTCACGTACAGTCAGATCTGAGTCTGCCTTCAGCAGGGAAGACTGCGCGGCCAGAAGAAGGTGAGAAATCGTATTGTTGATCCTTCCGATGCGCGCCGCATGATTGTAGGCTCGAACAAGATCATCGTCTGTGCGCCTACAGGCCTTGCTTGGACAGCGTACCTGGGGACGTACTGCCTTGTCTGGGGAGACCACCAGAGACGCCACACAGGGATCCACTGCTGGCATTGTATCCAATCCAAACAGGCCTGCATCAGCCATGTTACTCATAGCGCGTGCCACAGAGGTGGGGTGGGAACGTGCAGCTGCAGTTTTAAACGCCGTCTGGAACTCGTCCACAAAGGCGTCACATTTTGGGATGATGGAGGAGGCGTCCACCGAGGGCTGCCTGAAGTAGGCGCTCACACCAGCGTTAGATTGCAGCGGCTGTAGCCCACGTTGTACTAGCGCCACAGTAATTGTGGCCAGCAAGGATTGGGGGCCGAGAGTCCTGCCATCCCCATTTTTGTCGGAAAAAACGCTGGAGGGGGCATCGTCAGAGGAAATGCCCGAGCGAGGAGAGCCAGGCAGCTCAAGGGAATCGTCTTCCACTGGATTAAAGAGAGAGTCAGTGGCGGCAGTGGAGAGTGTATCGTCCTCCACGTCTGGCTCCTCTCGGGTAGGCAGGGTGGGAGCAGTAGCCAGGGTACCACCTGCTGGTGGCATGGTCTGCATGTTTGCCTGAGGGGGTTGGAACTGAAGCAGTAACGTCTCTATTCGGCTTACAGCCGAGGAGAGATCGTCCACCCGTTTGTTGAGCACAGAAGTGGAGTGCGATTTCGCCTTCTTCTTGGCTGGCTGCGCAGCCTGAAGGCCTGTGCTGCCACGTTTTACGGCTTTGTGGGCACCTGCGGCAATATGCTCGGTTGTCGAGAGCAGCGCGTCACTTTTGGCCAATAACTCGGTAAGTCTGGCCTCTCTTACCGTGAGCGGTAGGACGGCACAGCTTGGGCAAGGGTTCGTCAAAGCTGAACGAAGGTGAGCGGTGCCTAGACAAGACGGGCATTCTAAATGACCGTCCTCAGATGCAAGTGGTGCAAAGCACGTTTTGCATGTGAGGGAAAGGACATCCATCATAGCGCAACTAACGCGAACCCAAACTAACACACGACGCAATAAAAATAATGTAGATCAAACACCGAATACACAATGCTAATACGAGTGACAGGGCTAACGAGTTGGCTAGCTAGCTAGTCAGTCACGGGGAGAGCCACCGTGCTAACTAGGGAATACACCACACTTGTCAACAAAACGGGGAAAAACCACCGCGGGGATGTGAGTGTGTGTGTGCGGGGGTGAACACGGGGTGAACCACCGTGCACTTCTGATCACGGGAAAAGCCTCCGTGTGCTTACCTTTCTTGTTCCTTTCCTTCTTTTTTATTTTTTTCTCTTTAGAATATAAATTCCTTCACGGGGGAACCGCCGTACAGGATTCCGGTAATCCGGTAATTAACTTGGGATGCTCGAATCAAGCGCGAGAAGAATAAGAGGACGAATGACGTGCTGCAGTGCCTCTTATGCATGAGGTACGTCATCACGACTTCTTTGTTGGTATAAGTCTTGACTTGCGCTACGCGAAGGATATCATCCACAGGCTGTGCCGCCTCTGGCGGTCAGGAGGCATGAAATAGAACCGCGTTATCCACAACACAAACACCCATCCCGGATGAGCCCCCACACTGTTAAGAAGCCCCCACACTGTTAAGAAGCCCCCACACTGTTAAGAAGCCCCCACACTGTTAAGAAGCCCCCACACTGTTAAGAAGCCCCCACACTGTTAAGAAGCCCCCACACTGTTAAGAAGCCAGATACAAACAACCTGAACCCCCTAACCTAAATGTATGCGATAACATGATAGTCAGTATGTATGATGCTAAAGTGGATGTAACCAAAGGGCACAGACTTACCACCAGGCCTCTGTGCCAACACAAGTGGTGTCTCGCGTAGACAGGGAGCTCGCGCACGGAGCCGCTCCTTCTCCACTCCCCTCCAAAGCTCATGTATTTGGGGAAAACCCCGAAAGTAAAATAAACGAAAGAAAACGTATTTCCAACTTAAATTCAAAAGGGAGGTGAAACGCAAATCCACCGTAAAGTTCAGCGATCACAATAGTTGGCTGTCTTCTCATTCAAACAAAAATTATCTCCCATACATTCTTGCTTGTAAGCTTAGGCCCAGCATAGCCGAACCAGCAGAGTAGCAGCAAGCCAGTGCCCCCTAGTGGATATGATGTGTTCGTGAATGTGTACTGTCTATCTACAGTGCAACTACCAGGAAACAACATCCTAACAAGGACGCTCTGGACACTTACAGTAATGCTTTTATGGCTGAGGACTACAGTTGACTTGCTAACTTTAGGACTGCAGTTGTCATGAACAGTTTTGCACTCAAGTTTCCGTCGATGAAGATTTTATAACATCAACGAAACTGACTTCATGTTAAAACTGTTAATGTTATCTGTTGTTGCCCAAATGAGGATGGGTTCCCTTTTGAGTCTGGTTCCTCTCGAGGTTTCTTCCTCATGTTGTCTGATGGAGTTTTTCCTTGCCACCGTTGCCACAGGCTTGCTCATTGGGGATAGATTAGGGATAAAATTAGCTCATGTTTTAAGTCATTCAAATTCTGTAAAGCTGCTTTGCGACAAAGTTTATTGTTAAAAGCGTGATACAAATAAACTTGACTTGACTACTTTCAATGTGCAGGGTATTGACCTGAATGTTCAGCGGCAGCGTACATGTGGTGATCAGCCCCTCTCTGATGGGACCACCATCTATGGCCTATAGCCTCACTGGCTGTTGGAGCTCCTTAGTGGGCAGGTTGATCCTTTAAACAGTCTTGAGGCTGATGAAGTTACTTTCTGCCCTCGACTGTATGAATGCAGAAAGGACATGAATTGAGTCTGGTAGTTTCAGTAGCATGTGGATTTTGAATGAATGCATGGAAATGACTTTAACTTACTGGGCTGAAGGAATGGGCTTCAGCCTCACGATCCCTCTCACCAAAGTCTGGGTGGTCAGACAGGACAGGTGACCAGCAGGTGACCCTATTCCTCACAGTAAAACCATAATCCCTCACAACATCCCCCCTCTCTTTCTGAGCATGAAGTGCAGGCATAGAAGATCTCCATCGGTGTGGAGGTTTGCAGTATGAGTTGTTCATTGCAACAGGCCAGGTCAGTGAGTACATCAGAATTTAAACCTTGTCGGAATGTGGCTTTCAATGTTGGGTCATTCCAGCCACTTCCAGCTGTGAGCGTGCGAAATTCTATAGCATATTCAGTGACTCTCCTTTCTCCCTGTTGGATGGTCAATAATTTTTCTCTGACTTCTAGTCCTTCAGGTTGATGGTCAAAGACTTGCTTAAACATCTCCACAAAATGATCATAAGAAGATGCAAGCTCACCGCATCATTCCCAGATGGTGCTTGCCCATTCATGGCTTTACCAGTGAGGAGGTTAATGAACTGAGCCACCTTCTGCTTTTCTGTGGTGTTGTCGAGGGTGGAGAAGTACAGTGAGCACTGAAGAAGGGAAGCCCTTGCATTCTGAAACCTCCCCGGAATATTTCTCCAGTCGAGGGACCATGGCAGCAGTCACGGAAGAAGTGGGGCATGTCAGGAGGGCCTGCAAGACAACAGCAGTTAGTTGAGACATTCAAGTGTTAAGCTCACTCAACATATGTTGATGATCTCCTCATAAACACTCCTGTGCATTGAGAGCTGTTTGCTTCACCTCCTCTGCTGCATTCATTGTTGAGGCAAAGTATCCTGTCAGAGTACAGGCATTCATGGATGCAGGTGCAGGAGAGGATGGGTGTGTTGCAAACAGGTGTCCAGATTCAAATTGTCAAGCTTTAAATGAAGTCAGGATTAGGCAGGGGTCAGTCGATCGGCAAATAGGATATCAGAGGGGAGGCGAGTACTCAAGTCGATAAATAACTGTAAGCAAGAGTCAGGTAAAGTCAAGATAAGACTTGGTATAATCAGGTTCAGAGGCACAGAATGATACTTCGCACAGAGGTTTAAGTAGTGTCTTAATTAGTGTCTGATACAGAACAGGTGCACTTCTAGAATCCTGGAAAGGTGGGGCACTGTGGTGTTTGGGAATTGTAGTCTAGAGCAGCCATGTTTGAATGCCACTCCGAACGTAGATTTTACTAAGAAATTTTAAAAACCCCTTTGTCATGAGAAATGCCAAAAAACCAAAAACTGTTGTTGACCTGCAAAAAGCAATCAGCATTCTGGTTAGATATCTCATCTCATCTCATTATCTCTAGCCGCTTTATCCTTCTACAGGGTCGCAGGCAAGCTGGAGCCTATCCCAGCTGACTACGGGCGAAAGGCGGGGTACACCCTGGACAAGTCGCCAGGTCATCACAGGGCTGACACATAGACACAGACAACCATTCACACTCTCATTCACACCTACGGTCAATTTAGAGTCACCAGTTAACCTAACCTGCATGTCTTTGGACTGTGGGGGAAACCGGAGCACCCGGAGGAAACCCATGCGGACATGGGGAGAGCATGCAAACTCCGCACAGAAAGGCCCTCGTCGGCCCCGGGGCTCGAACCCAGGACCTTCTTGCTGTGAGGCGACAGCGCTAACCACTACACCACCGTGCCGCCCCCTGGTTAGATATTGTTCTGATAAAACAATTGTTCAGACATAATGTTCAGATAAAAACAAAATAAATTTTTGTGGTTATGTAAAATGGACTGTGGTCTGAAACTGGTGGTCTGAAATGAAGACAGAAGTCAACATACACACAAAAAAAAAAAACATATAAAGGAACTTAAATTGTTCTGAATAGAAGAGTGGACCAAGATCCCTCAACAAGTGTCTAAAATCTTTTCAGATATGGCAGGAAGAAATTCAGAGATGTTATATACATATCCCAAATGAAAGTATTGGAACAGCAAGGCTAGTTCTTTTGTTTTTGCTAAACAATGAAGATATTTGGGTTTGAAATCAAAAGATGCATATGAAAAGATATATCAGAATTTCAACTTTCATTTTCTAGTATTTACATATATGTGTCTTAAACAACTAAGAATCATAGCACCTTTGGTAGTAGGCCACCTAATTTTAGGGGAGCAAAAGTATTGGAAGTAAAGAAAGGTAGGTAAGTCTTAAAGTGAATATTACATTAATGGCATTTAGCAGATACTCTTATCCAGAGTGACGTACAACATACCCAGAGCAGCCTGGGGAGCAGATGGGGGTTGGGTGCTTTACTCAAGGGCACGCCAACCATTCCTGCTGGTCAAGGGAATCAAACCAGTAACCTTTTGTTCCCAAACATGCTTCTCTAACAATTAGGCCATGGCTTCCCTCATAAGTGGGTTGCATCTGATGTCACATCCACCTCATTAGATATCCAAGACATGAAGTGGTGGTTAGCTAAGCTTTGTGGTGGTTCACAAAGCATTGCTATCACTGGGGCACCTTGCTAGTCATTAAAATGCCCTACGCTTGCTTTGTTTTGGGCTGCTGAAATTGAGCAAACCTTGAAACTGATTAAAGTTACTTCCAGGTTCCCCGTGAAGTACAACCCCGATTCCAAAAAAGTTGGGACAAAGTACAAATTGTAAATAAAAACAGAATGCAATGATGTGGAAGTTTCAAAATTCCATATTTTATTCAGAATAGAACATAGATGACATATCAAATGTTTAAACTGAGAAACTATATCATTTAAAGAAAAAAAAATAGGTGATTTTAAATGTCATGACAACAACACATCTCAAAAAAGTTGGGACAAGGCCATGTTTACCACTGTGAGACATCCCCTTTTCTCTTTACAACAGTCTGTAAACGTCTGGGGACTGAGGAGACAAGTTGCTCAAGTTAAGGGATAGGAATGTTAACCCATCTCATCTCTTCTCATCTCATTATCTCTAGCCACTTTATCCTGTTCTACAGGGTCGCAGGCAAGCTGGAGCCTATTCTAGTTGCTCAGCTGTCTTAGGTCCTTTTTGTTGTATCTTCCGTTTTATGATGCACAAAATGTTTTCTATGGGTGAAAGATCTGGACTGCAGGCTGGCCAGTTCAGGACTCGGACCCTTCTTCTACGCAGCCATGATGCTGTAATTGATGGAGTATGTGGTTTGGCATTGTCATGTTGGAAAATGCAAGGTCTTCCCTGAAAGAGACGTCGTCTGGATGGGAGCATATGTTGCTCTAGAACCTGGATATACCTTTCAGCATTGATGGTGTCTTTCCAGATGTGTAAGCTGCCCATGCCACATGCACTAATGCAACCCCATACCATCGGAGATGCAGGCTTCTGAACTGAGTGCTGATAACAACTTAGGTCGTCCTTCTCCTCTGTAGTCCAAATGACACGGCGTCCCTGATTTCCATAAAGAACTTCAAATTTTGATTCGTCTGACCACAGAACAGTTTTCCACTTTGCCACAGTCCATTTTAAATGAGCCTTGGCCCAGAGAAGACGTCTGCGCTTCTGGAACATGTTTAGATACGGCTTCTTTGAACTATAGAGTTTTGGCTGGCAACGGCGGATGGCACGGTGAATTGTGTTCACAGATAATGTTCTCTGGAAATATTCCTCAGCCCATTTTGTGATTTCCAATACAGAAGCATGCCTGTATGTGATGCAGTGCCGTCTAAGGGCCTGAAGATCATGGGCACCCAGTATGGTTTTCCGGCCTTGACCCTTACGCACAGAGATTCTTCCAGATTCTCTGAATCTTTTGATGATATTATGCACTGTAGATGATATGTTCAAACTCTTTGCAATTTTACACTGTCGAACTCCTTTCTGATATTGCTCCACTATTTGTCGGCGCAGAATTAGGGGGATTGGTGATCCTCTTCCCATCTTTACTTCTGAGAGCCGCTGCCACTCCAAGATGCTCTTTTTATACCCAGTCATGTTAATGACCTATTGCCAATTGACCTAACGAGTTGCAATTTGATCCTCCAGCTGTTCCTTTTTTGTACCTTTAACTTTTCCAGCCTCTTATTGCCCCTGTCCCAACTTTTTTGAGATGTGTTGCTGTCATGAAATTTCAAATGAGCCAATATTTGGCATGAAATTTCAAAATGTCTCACTTTTGACATTTGATATGTTGTCTATGTTCTATTGTGAATACAATATCAGTTTTTGAGATTTGTAAATTATTGCATTCCATTTTTATTTACAATTTGTACTGTGTCCTAACTTTTTTGGAATCGGGGTTGTAAATGTGTAAATTTTCTGCTTCTTTGCAGCTGGACCAGGATCATATGTCTCTGTGAATTCAACATTTTCCACACTATATCAATTAGACTGATCAGAATTACTTGCGGGCGGCACGGTGGTGTAGTGGTTAGCGCTGTCGCCTCACAGCAAGAAGGTCCTGGGTTCGAGCCCCGGGGCCGGCGAGGACCTTTCTGTGCAGAGTTTGCATGTTCTCCCCGTGTCCGCGTGGGTTTCCTCCGGGTGCTCCGGTTTCCCCCACAGTCCAAAGACATGCAGGTTAGGTTAACTGGTGACTCTAAATTGACTGTAGGTGTGAATGTGAGTGTGAATGGTTGTCTGTGTCTATGTGTCAGCTCTGTGATGACCTGGCAACTTGTCCAGGGTGTGCCCCGCCTTTCGCCCGTAGTCAGCTGGGATAGGCTCCAGCTTGCCTGTGACCCTGTAGAAGGATAAAGCGGCTAGAGATAATGAGATGAGATGAGAATTACTTGCTTTTAGCAAGAAACTTGTAAGAGTTGATTGTCTCACTGTTGTATCTTCTACTGCATGATTTTATAGAGACCATTTGCCAGTGTCACTGGACTTTACTGACTTTGAAATTTATATGGCCTTTAAGAAATATTGAAAAAAATATGTCAAAAGGTGCTAAATAGAGTGTGGACTCAAATGTTTTCTTCTTCTTCTCTTATTTATTCTCAAATATATAACTTTTCTGAATAAATTTTCTGCTTCTTTGAAGCTGGATCAGGATCATATGTTTCTGTAACCTTAACATTTTGCACAGTCTTGATTAGGCTGATCAGAATCACTTGCTTTTAGCAAGAACCTTTTTAGAGTTTTTCAGAGTTTTAGCCCCAATTTTAGCTTAAAATGCTAAAACTTTTTCAGAGTTTTAGCCCCTTTTGACATAATGACAACTGACATACTGACATTAAATTTCATATTTGAAATGTGCTTTCTTTCATTTTGTTTTTTGTACAGTTTGTACTGTAGTTGTGTGTAACAAATGCATTATGAGCAGTGTGCTGTACCTCCAACAGCATATCCTTACTTATCTGTGGATAAGTATTTTATTTTATTTTTTTTATTATTTCTAAGCAGTTGAGAATGTGTAGCCAGAGGCATCCCATAGTTCAGTGAACTATCTGTTTCCTTCTAGGAACACTTACAAGAGCCATGGGTGCCACTGCCAGGCAAAGTGGGAACTCCCTGTCTCTTTGTTCTCTCACTGTCTATATGTCTCTCAGATTTCCTCCATTATTCCATCCATCGCCATAAGAATGGGACCACAGGAGACTTAAACATAATGTTTTGTTCATGGAGCCTGACACATCCACAATGTAAGTGAAATTCACTGATTTTTGAGGAATTTTTGTATCTGTTGTGCAGTATAGTTTCAGTAAAGCATCTAGAGAGAGAGAGAAAACCTAAACTTTCTACTACCTGTGGTTTAAAGCACACAACAGCTCATCTTACAGATAAGTGCAAGCTAGAATACACACACTCCATAATTCTTGTCCATAAAAGCTATGGATGCTTTTCAATAATTGTACATGTACATATTTAACAGTGATGCAAGGGTGCTGCCCTAACTTTTTCAAATGTATCTGTATGGTATATAATAATGCAAAAGCAATCTCACTTGGTAGGTCAAGCTGTTCAGGGCTTTTGACCATGTAAACAGGTTAGAAATCAACATTAGAAATTATATATAAATTGGTGAATTTGCATGAAAACACTGATTATGACTCCAGTATAATAATAATAGCACAGTATGTTTAATTTAAAAACACTTGAACAAGTGCTTTCACAAAAAAATCATTCAAATATTAAAAAATAGTGTGTCCATAGGGTTGATACCGTATATTCCTCTTTTTTATTTCACTTTAGGATGATTTAAATAATATATAAAATAAGTTAACTACAATCTTCAATGTTCTGAATCACAGCAGGTCTGCTCTGACAGCTTCATAAATCTAAGTTTTGAGGGAAGAATTACAGTAGTTGCTTCCCATTGCCTTCAACTGGATTATTATAGAGGTTTCTCCTGTCAACCATTCACACACACCTGTGGACAATTTAGAGTAGCCAATTAACCTAACTGCATGTCTTTGGGGGAAACCCGTGCACCCTGAGGAAACCCACATAGACACGGGGAGAACATGCAAACTCCACACAGCCCCCGTCAGCTCCTGGCCTCGAACCCAAAGCCTTCTTGCTGTGAAGCAACAGTGCTAACCACTACACCACAGTGCCACCTTAACTACAATACTAGATGTTAAAATAATCAATTAACTGAACAGTGTGGTTTGTCCAGATCTTCTGTATCTTTGGCACCCAGCAGTTAACTGACCAATAGTTCTTGATGAGTAGTATTAAAATATTCTTATCTTGTAGTACATTTCAAGTCCGATTGCCTTCACAACCTCCCCAAAACCGTTTGACACATACACCTTTGTCTCATATAGCAGTTATTTTTTTGGTCTAGCTGACCAATCAGATGTTTCTCCTTTATTGCCTTGTTGGAGTTGGTGGCAGAGCACTGGGTTGCACTGCTAACAGAAGAATGGGGTTGTCAAGACTTGGACTCACTTGCAGGCATTTTGTTGTTCATGCTGATACCTGAGGGACCATTGAGCTGAAAATAATTGGCTCCAGTTCTGTGGTGGTCATTGATTCTTTGTGTCAGTGAAAACTCTGACACAAGCAAACACACACACATTTTATATATATATATATATATATATATATATATATATATATATATATACACATATATATATATATATATATATATATATATATATATATATATATATATATATATATATACACACACACACCAGCCACTTTATAAGGTACACCAATACACCTGTTTTATGCAGATATCTAATCAGCCAATCCCTTGACAGCAGCACAATGCATAAAATCATGCAGACACAAATGAAGAGCTTCAGTTAATGTTCACTTCAAACATCAGAATGGGAAAAATTGTGATCCCTGTTATTTTCATGGCCGTAGCCAGCTAGGAGGCCACTGAGGTCCGGACCTCAGTCATTTGTAAGAGCTGAAAATACATTTGTACGCTAAATATTCAACTGGATAAAAAATAAAGAATAACATTAAAACGTATCCGTAAAAAGTGCATGGTTAATTATGTTAAACGTTGATTCTGTCTTCTGTGTCTGTTTCGTGCATGCGGCTCTGAGACCAAGAACACAAAAACGAATGAGTGCGCGACTCGGGGGAGTGAACGCAGTGCAGTAGACACGTTTTTTTCATGGTAACCATCAGCGGACTTTCATGAAGCTGTTAAATTTACATTTTCGAAGCAGCACAGTTGTAGCCTACCTTGTTGGTGATTTTAAAAATAAATCATTCAATAAGCCAAAGCAATAGATTGGAAAGTTCCAACTTGTGTTTGCCTTGGATAACTTTGCCTAAAACATGGTGGTTTAGGGGGGCGGCACAGTGGTGTAGTGGTTAGCGCTGTCGCCTCACAGCAAGAAGGTCCGGGTTCGAGCCCCGTGGCCGGTGAGGGCCTTTCTGTGCGGAGTTTGCATGTTCTCCCCGTGTCCACGTGGGTTTCCTCCGGGTGCTCCGGTTTCCCCCACAGTCCAAAGACATGCAGGTTAGGTTAACTGGTGACTCTAAATTGACCGTAGGTGTGAATGTGAGTGTGAATGGTTGTCTGTGTCTATGTGTCAGCCCTGTGATGACCTGGCAACTTGTCCAGGGTGTACCCTGCCTTTCACCCATAGTCAGCTGGGATAGGCTCCAGCTTGCCTGCGACCCTGTAGAACAGGATAAAGCGGCTAGAGATAATGAGATGAGATGGTGGTTTAGGCAAAAACATACTGAACATCATCAGTAAAAACATATACTGATTTTTTTTTTTTCCCAGAATTTTTTTTTGTGTCGGTGTAACGGATGCCAGATTGTGAATGTATCTTAGTTACATAGGCTACATGGTTAGGGTATTTTTGTCCTCATTGCTTGGGCCAGATATTAAACAAGCTTACTTACTCTTTATTCTTACTCTTGCCACATACATTATTTTTTTTTTCAAACCTGATTATATTCATTTCTTTCGATTACGTTCATTATGTCTTATATTAAATATAGTTAGTTTTTGGGTTGTTTTTTTTCCTTTTTTATCAGACATCTAATTTTTGGGTTTGTTTACCTGACATGTTTCGACGTACAACTTCCGTCTTCCTCAGAGTGTCACCGGATGTTATTGGTGACGCATCTTTTATCAGCTGCTGTTTCTGAAGGCGTGGCCTTCCTGTCTGGTTTGACAGGTCGGTCACGCCTTATACTGTCTGTTCGTCCCCTGCAAGATGTCACTCCAGGTATGGGAGAGCATGTATGCTCCCTCATCCCGGTTGATGGTCCTCGGGCTTTGCTTACGGATCTCCATGGCCTCCCTGATCCAGCGCTGATGTTTATCTTCTGTGCGGATGACTCTGGCATTCCCCCAGTCCATAATGTGATTTTCCCTTTTGCAATGTTCTGTTATAGCTGACTTATAATTTTCCTGTTGTGCCTTTTCTTTTATTGTTCGGGTTTGTCTTGTAGCTGTCTCCTTTTCGCACTATTTCTTATGTTCATTTTTTCTTGTGTTGAAACTCCTTCCTGTCTCTCCAATATAAGTTTTATTGCATAATTGACATGGAATCTCATATATGGTGTTGCATCTGTTGTCCGCATGTATTCTGTCTTTGGGACGAACCAGGATCTGACGGAGTGTTGTGTGTGGTTTGACAGGTGTGTTAATGTTGTGTTTCCTCATTACTCTTTGAATGCGTTCAGTTATTCCCCTGATGTATGGTAGTGTAACTACTCCCCTGTGTTCTTGTTTGTTAGTTTGTTTTTTCTCTTTCTTCTGTGTTTTGTTGTTCTTAACCTGTTCCGCCCCTTTGGATATTGCCCATTGTGGATATTGACATGCCTTCAGTGCGTGTTGTATATGTTGTTCCTCCTGTTCTTTGTCCTGTGGATCTGTAATTATTGCTGTGCGTTCATGTAATGTTCTAACTACGGATATTTTGTGCATTATGGGGTGTTCGGAAGTCCAGTTTAAATATTGGTCGGTATGTGTGGGTTTTCTGTGTACTTTTATTTTGATGTCCCCATCTTCTGTGTGTTGTATTTTTAAATCCAAAAATGCTATTGACTGCTCTGTTTCTTCATGTGTGAATTTTATATTACCGGTATTGTCTATGGTGTTGAGATGGTCGGTGAGCTGTTGAGTGTGTCCCCTCTTTACTTTTTCCAATATGTCGTCCACATACCGTTTCCAGAGTGTTGGTCTGTATTCCGCTGGTATTGTAGTGAGTGCTTTCTGCTCCAGATCCTCCATGAAAAAGCCGCACATGATGGCTGATAGTGGGTCTCCCATGGCAAAACCTTCCTTCTGTCTGTAGATTGTATTCCTGAACTGAAAGTATGTGGATGTGGCGATGAATTGAAGGAGCTGAGTGATGTCTTGTACGGTGAGGTTTGTGCGTTTCTTGAGCGTCCTGTCTGTTTTTAATTTATCTTGTACTATCTGTATGGTGACTTCCATGGGTGTTCTGGTGAAAAGAGATATGACATCATGTGAAATGAAAACTTCGTCTTGCTGCATTTTGATGTTTTTTAGTTCTTCTGCCAGATGTTTTGAGTTTTTGCAGTGTTGTGTTGCAGTGTTTGCAGTGTTTGCAAAAGGGAAAATCACATTATGGACTGGGGGAATGCCAGAGTCATCCGCACAGAAGATAACAAACATCAGCGCTGGATCAGGGAGGCCATGGAGATCCGTAAGCGAAGCCCGAGGACCATCAACTGGGATGAGGGAGCATATATGCTCTCCCATACCTGGAGTGACATCTTGCAGGGGACGAACAGACAGTATAAGGCGTGACCGACCTGTCAAACCAGACAGGAAGGCCACGCCTTCAGAAACAGCAGCTGATAAAAGATGCGTCACCAATAACATCCGGTGACACTCTGAGGAAGACGGAAGTTGTACGTCGAAACATGTCAGGTAAACAAACCCAAAAATTAGATGTCTGATAAAAAAGAAAAAAAAAAAAAAAAACTAACTGATTTATATTCAGTTTAAACACCATTAAAAGTAATTTCAGGAATAGATCTCGTGTAGCGGCACGGTGGTGTAGTGGTTAGCGCTGTCGCCTCACAGCAAGAAGGTCCGGGTTCGAGCCCCGTGGCCGGCGAGGGCCTTTCTGTGCGGAGTTTGCATGTTCTCCCCGTGTCCGCATGGGTTTCCTCCGGGTGCTCCGGTTTCCCCCACAGTCCAAAGACATGCAGGTTAGGTTAACTGGTGACTCTAAATTGACTCTAAAGCCCTGTGATGACCTGGCGACTTGTCCAGGGTGTACCCCGCCTTTCGCCCGTAGTTCAGCTGGGATAGGCTCCAGCTTGCCTGCGACCCTGTAGGACAGGATAAAGCGGCTAGAGATAATGAGATGAGATCTCTTGTGTGACATGTAATTCACCCCTCTCATTTAAATATGTCGAAAATTTTTTGCTTTGCACGCTCATCACGGACCTCAGTGATTTTACAGGGATGAGAATTTTCCGCCGATCGGCGGATTTCCGACTTTTTCAAACCAAAATGATCGTTTTTGAGATCGATGTAAATCCGTTGAGAAATTTTCGTGGGGGGGGGGTATGATTAACGATCTGTGGTCACCTTATAACACACAGACATCCCAAGTCTCCCAGAACTTCCGGGAGTCTCCTGCATATTGATAGAAGCGAGCAAGAGCGTGCGCGCGCAACATTAAGGTCTGCATCACGCATCTTAGAATGTGCGCGTGCGAGGGAGACTGTGTGCAGTGTTGCCAGATATTGCTGACGTTTTCCATCCCAAAATATGTTCAAAACCCGCCAAAATGCACTTAAAACCACCCAATGTGGCAACACTACCTGTGTGCCTGTTCATGTAGCGCATGCCAGACAAAGAGCATCCTGATTGGGTTACTCAGCAAAATAAGCCAATCAGCTTTCAGTGTGGGCGGGCTTTTATCCCTTTTCTCGAGGACCAAAGCTTTCAATTGAGTCAGTGCAGCCTACAGGACCGGCATAGCAGAGAGAGAGCGCGCGCCCCAAAAAACAAAAGTACAAAACCCACTTCAGCTCAGATTACACAAAAGAATCTCCCTGTCTAATAAGGGTAGAAAATAATGATAGTTTCGCGCGATGTACTGTTTGCAGCAGTGATTTCAGCATTGCCCATGGTGGCTTAAATGATTGTACAGGACATGTTGAGGTGAGGAGTGTCATTTCATGTGCATTATATTATTTAGGTCTACAACAGGCTGTCATGAAAAGACCAAACTTATTGAAGATTTCCGTAAAGTAACAATGTATGGATATACATCATATATATCAAATACACGTCATATATAAGTGTGTATCTTTTTATAAATGAGGTTAGCTTGTCTAATGTAGCATGTTGGGGAGAATCATAGTATCATATCTATATTTCTGATAAAATTTTAGGTATGATACTGTGTATAACTCTCCTACTTATTGCTCATTTCATGGGGGGGGGAATTGCTGGGATGTGCAGCGCGGGAGCGTCTGTCCACATTTTTTTAGGCCGAGATGAACTTATAGTTTTTGATTTAAAATTTTTTTTCCAATTTGTAATGCCCATTGTACATGCCTGTTCTTTAACTCAAAATCACCATTTTGATCTTCAAATTGGCCATATGGTATATGCATTACATTACACAACATCCTGTCCAGATAAAACCTAGTTAGTACACACAACAGTTGAAAGGGAAGTGATGAGTGATGTTGAATGTTGCCTGCTTAATATGCAAGACCTCCTGCTACCATGATAACATCAGAAGAAAGCTTCAGAGAATTATATGACAGAACATTTTTCTGGTTTGCACTTCATTGTAAAGGATTAGAGTATTCAAAGACATGAATAGCAAAAATGCAGAAATATAATACTGTAGAGCTCGTTTATATTAAAAGGTGCATTGATTTTTTGAAATCATCAAATGTGAATTGATTAAAAACAAGTCTCTTGTACCATATTAATCATTTTCACTTGGTAGTCCACCAAGAAGGGGAATTTATTTCCAAATACATTGCAACTTTTTGCTGATAAAATTAATGGTTTGGGGGTAAAAAAAATAAATAAATAAATAAATAAATAGCCAAAAATCATTAGCCCCTGGAACCCCTGGGCCATGGGCCCCGCCCCCCTGGGCCATGGGCCCCGCCCTGGTTTTTTCAGACTTTTTAAATATTTTTCATTCTCATCCCTGATTTTAAAATGCTGGCTACGGCCCTGGTTGCTTTCACTGTGGCATGGGTGTTGATGCCAGATGGACTGGTCTGCGTATTTCAGAAACTGATGATCTCCTGGGGTTTTTACACACAACTGTCTCTAGAGTTTACACAGAATTGTGCAGAAAAAAAAGCAGTGAGTGAGCGACAGTTTTGTAGATGGAAACGTCTTGTTGATAAGAGAGTTTAGAGGAAAATGCTCAGATTGGTTTGAGCTGCCAGGAAGGATATAGTAACTCCTATAATCATTCTTTACAACCATGGTGAGCAGAAAAGCATCTTCTGCAACAGCAGAAGACCACATTTGGTTCCATTCCTGCCAGCCAAGAACAGGAATCTTAGAATCAAGGACAAGTTCCTATTAAACTGGCCAGTGAGTGTAGTTCCCTGTGAAAGTATTGGAACCGCAAGGGCAATTCTTTTCTTTTTTGCTCTACACTGAAGACATTTGGGTTTGAGGTCAAAAAAATGAATATGCAAAGACAGATTAGAATTTCACCTTTCATTTCCTGGTGATAATTAACCTAATACACCTCTATGTGTTAAACAACATAAATTGTCTCATATTCATCAGTTGATCTCAAACCCAATATTTTCTGTGTATAGCAAAAACAAAAGAATTGGCCATTTCATTTCAGTTCTTTTGGAGGGGACTTGTGTGTTCACTGACATTTTGATCTCAGTGACTTTGACAGTGGAATGGTTGTTAGTGCCAGATGGGCCTGCTTGAGTATTTCAGAAACTGCTGATCTCAGAGGGTTTAACGCACAATGGTTTCAAGCATTTAAACATAAGGGTAAGAAAAACAACAAACATCAGCATGTTAGCATTAGCATGACAAAAAACACAATCTTCTGAATTTCACTGTGGTTGACCCATCAGCAGATTATATTAATCATTAGCTGTTCCTCACCAAGAGAGGTCACTCTTTCTCTGTCCCAGTCAGTGCCATGATCAGTTTAGTGTATTAACAATTTGACAAGCATTCTGCCCTTTATGAAAAACACTGTGTATAGTATTAACCAAAATTAAAAAAAAAAACCAGAACAAACAACAAAAACCTACTATCCCAATGCCAAGTAATTATAGGACTCTTCTTCCTCTTCTTTAAGAATGACATTAATAACCCTATCCCTGTGTAGACATGAAAAACAGGTCAGTGATAATTGAATGTTTTTGTTATATTTTCTTGTATTATGTACAATTTGATGGATTGCGAGACATTGGCCATGACAGATCTTTCCAGGAGCACTGAATTGTCAGATTAATTGGAGTTAATCATGTGTCATTGTACAAAGTGGTGTGGAATACAGGCCATGATTAGTTATCTACTAACACAGAGAAACCTTAAGTTGACAAGAATCAAAGAAAAGTGCTCACATGGTGCCTTCATATTTGCTTGTATGTATATCATGTGTTTAAAAAAAAAAAGAAATAATGAAACAAATGCACTGTTGAGTGATTTTGTTTCAAATACTAAACTTGATACATCTATATTCAAATTGGTCAAAGTATATTTCGTACATGTTTTATAATAACAGTGCTCAGCGTAAATGAGTACACCTCCTTTGAAAAGTAACATTTTAAACAATATCTCAATGAACACAAACAATTTCCAAAATGTTGACAAGACAAAGTTTAATATAACATCTGTTTAACTTATAACGTGAAAGTAAGGTTAATAATATAACTTAGATTACACATTTTTCAGTTTTACTCAAATTAGGGTGGTGCAAAAATAAGTACACCCCACTGAAATTCTCTGGAGCAAAGCTAAATTGTAGACTACAAATGTCTAATTTAACAAGAATACAATCACAGGTGAGTCTAATTAGTCATTACACAGGTGTCCAGCAGACAGTTGACTATCAAAGGGTGTTACTTAAAGAAAACCCCTTCCCATTTCATGCTGTCAGCAATGGCACCACATGGAAGAGAAATGACACAAGACCTGAGAAAGAAAATAATTTCTTTACACCACAAAGGTGAAGGCTACAAGAAGATAAACAAAGCTTTACTTATCAGTCAGAATACTGTAGCAAAAGTGGTACAAAAATTTAAGAAAGATGGAACTGCAACCATCTCACAGAGACGTCCAGGTCGTCCACGGAAGTTAACACCTCGACAGGAGCATCTTCTGATGAGAAGGGTTGAAGAAAATCGGCATGCAAGTTCACTGCAGTTATCTAAAGAAGTAGAAAGCCAAACTGGGGTGACTATTTCCCATGACACAATATGGCATATACTGCAGAGGAATGGCATGCATGGATGCCGTCCACGAAAGAAGCCTCTCCTAAAGCCCAGGCACAAAAAAAAAACCACCTAGAGTTTGCCAGAGTCCATGCTGACAAAGATGAAGACTACTGAGACTTTATACTCTGGAGTGATGAGACCAAGATAAATGTTTTTGGAACTGATGGCTTCAAAACTGTATGGCATCGCAAAGGTGAGGAATACAAAGAAAAATGCATGGTGCCTACAGTGAAACATGGTGATGACAGTGTCCTTATGTGGGGCTACATGAGTGCTGCTGGTGTCGGAGAGCTGCATTTCATTGATGGCATCATGAATTCACAGATGTATTGCTCTGTACTGAAAGAGAAGATGCTACCATCACTCCATGCCCTTGGTCATCAGGCACTTTTCCAACATGACAATGATTCTAAACACACATCTAAGGCCATTGTTGGATTTCTGAAGAAGAACAAGGTGAAAGTGGCCAAGTATGTCTCCTGATCTGAACCCGATCGAACACCTATGGGGAATTCTGAAGAGACAAGTTGAGCATCACTCTCCATCCAGCATCCAGTCACCAAAAGAGGTCATTGTTGAAGAATGGAAAAAGATCAATGTTGCAAAATGTCGCCAACTTGTTCATTCCATGCCTAGAAGACTTGCTGGTGTCATTAAAAATCATGGAGGCCATACAAAGTACTAGATGTAGTAGTTTTTGTTGTGGCATGTACTCATTTTTGCACCACCCTAATTTGAGTAAAACTGAAAAATGTGTAATCTAAGTTTATATTATTAACCTTACTTTCATGTTTAAGTTAAACAGATGTTATATTAAACTTTGTCTTTTCAGCATTTTGGAAATTGTTTGTGTTCATTGAGATATTGTTTAAAATGTTACTTTTCAAAGGGGGTGTACTCATTTACACAGAGCACTGTACATAGTTCATGTCCATAAGCTGTCTGGGCTGTGTCCATTTTGCTAGGATGTACTTTTCTATGATTAATTTATATGATTAATTTCTGGGGAATTGATATCTGCTCATGGCTGTAGAGAACTGAATTGAAAATGGGCACTGTACTCTTGTAATGGCAAGAAACTGTGTAATGGGTTAGATCTCTGACCCTTTGCAGTGACTACAGCTCATTATGATGATCTGTGAGTGTCACTCTGCATTTGTGGGTGTATATATGTGTGCTGGGGATGTGGAAGCCATGAGAGTCTGTGCTGACACCTCAGTCCACACATTCACATAAAACACCCCTGTTTTTCCCCCTAATCTTTTTTCCTCTTTGATAGCACAGTCTATTCATGCAGTTATTCTCCAAAGCCTTACCACCACCCCTCCCCAACACCCATTCCACCTCCCTCTCACCCCTTTTCTCGGGCCCTTTCTTGTTCCCTCTATAATCTCTCTCACGTTTCTCTCTTCATCCCTCCATTTGAATATCCCACTCTGCATAGAGCTGAATCCTTCATTCCATCTCTTTTCTTCTCTTCTCTTACCCCTATACCAATCTAGCTCCACATTTCCACTCTTCTCTCTCTGTTCCTCTTTGTCAGTGGCTCTTTGCCCATGTCCTTACCTTTATCCTCTTCTTTGTCTGACTCCTCCTTTTCTCTTCGTCTCACATTGTATGACAACAAACTTCATATTCCCAACTGGTATATTTTTTAGTTTTCTGAGGGCTTTATTGTTTTAGGGTTTCAGCTCTCACATATAGTGGGGGAAATAAGTATTCAACACAACTATTTTTGTATTAAACATATTTTCCATGCAGTTATTCATATGGAATGTTGAGCAGACATTGGTATTAACACAAAACTATACAGAAAAAAGAAATAATATTTCTTAGTCATATTTCAATCCATAGTTAAAAAGTTATGTGCAATAAAGTGGTATGTACAGGGAAAAAAGTATTGAACACAGAAAGAAGCCCAGCTGATTGCATTCATCTATCACCTGTAGCCACTTTTCCTGTACAGGGTCACAGGCAAGCTGGAGCCTATCCCAGCTGACTATGGGCAAGAGGCAGGGTACACCCTGGACAAGTCGCCAGTTCATTTACAGGGCTAACACATAGAGACAAGCAACCATTCACACTCACGGTCAATTTAGAACCACCACTTAGGCCCTGTCCACACGGCAACGGATTCAGGTGAATCTGATAAAATTGTTTATCGTTTTGGCCTGGCGTCCACACGGCACCGGCGTTTTGGGTGCCCCAAAACGAAATCTTTTGAGAATGGGTTCCAGAGTGAAAAAATCTGGCAACGGAGCCATTGCGAAGTCGTCTGGATGAGTAGAACGGATTTGTTTACGATGACATCACAACCACATGTGCTTCACGCCAGGTAGAAGTGTAACGAATTCGATGCGAGTTGTCAACAAATCCTATAACTTGGTTCATGAAACGCGCTTACAAAATATTTTCACTGTGAATATTTATTGTATAATGGTGCAGAGAGAGAGAGAGAATCTTAGGGCAGAGTCAATCCCGCCAGCAAAAATAGGGAAAAAAAAGGAGCGATCTCACCTCTTCAGATGTTTATTCTGGACCATTAAAGAATTCTGGAGGATATCAGAATGTTGGCGTACTGGCTTCCATCTATCCCCGTTCATTCCTCTTTCCGCGTCTCCATTCAAAAACCGAGCACTTGATTTAAAGGGACTATATCCATAGGATAGGGAGTGAGAAAGTGAGTGACAGGGATAGTCACTGTGCGCATGCGCAGTTATGCGCATGCGTCTACTTCTATTGTTCTGGTGTCTCCGATGGGACCGTCTTACAGCGCACGTAGTGGTGTGGCATGTGTATTGCATCGTTTTCAGCAAGCATTGCATTGCCATATGTACCTGATATTTTACTGATCCATTGCCCATGTGGATGCGATTATTAAAAAAAAAAAAATCTCGTTGTCGTGTAGATATAGCCTTAGCCTAACCCGCATGTCTTTGGACTGTGGGGGAAACCAGAGGAAACCCACACAGACACAAGGAGAATATGCAAACCACACAGAAAGGCCCTTTTCAGCCACTGGGCTTGAACCCAGGACCTTCTTGCTGTGAGGCAACAGTGCTAACCACTACACCACCATGCCACCTGATTGCATTCATTAGTTCTCATACCTGTGTTCATTAGAATCAGTTGAGTTTGTGCTTGTTGGTAGGTTAGTACTTCCACACTTTGAAAAAGGGGGAACCCACCTCTGAATGCAGTAAATAAATCATTTGGCATCAAGCTGTCATGCAAGAAACATCCCATAATGTATAGAGGCATTGAGATTGCCCATGACCTTCACAAAAAAGATTGGTGAGCAGCATAGAAATGGCACTGGTTATTGGCAGATTTCTTAAGTCCTAAACGCTCCTATAAACGCCATCATGACCATTATCTGCAAATGGAAGGAACATCACTCAATGATCAACCAGCTATGCACAAGAGCTCCTCACAAGATTTCCAACTGGACAGTCAGAACATTAGTCAGAAGAGTAGCCCAAGAGCTAAAGACCATTCAAAAAGAGCTCTAGAAAGAGTTGGAAATAGTGAGTAGTTGTCACAGAGAAAACAATAGACAATGCACTCCACAGTAATTGTCTCCATTCTCAATTACCCCAGAAGACCCCATTACTGATGAAAAGGCATACTGAATATTGTTTGAAGTTTGCTACAGAAGATTTGGAGAAGTCTGTAGATTATTGGGAAAAGGTAGTGTAGTCAGATGAGACAAATTGGCTCTGCTTATAACCCTAAATATATCTCATCTCATTATCTGTAGCCGCTTTATCCTGTTCTCCAGGGTCGCAGGCAAGCTGGAGCCTATCCCAGCTGACTACGGGCGAAAGGCAGGGTACACCCTGGACAAGTCACCAGGTCATCACAGGGCTGACACATAGACACAGACAACCATTCACACTCACATTCACACCTACGGTCAATTTAGAGTCACCAGTTAACCTAACCTGCATGTCTTTGGACTGTGGGGGAAACCGGAGCACCCGGAGGAAACCCACGCGGACACGGGGAGAACATGCAAACTCTGCACAGAAAGGCCCTCGCCGGCCCCAGGGCTCGAACCCAGGACCTTCTTGCTGTGAGGCGACAGTGCTAACCACTACACCACCATGCCGCCCCCTAAATATATATCTGCAGTAAAATTCAGAGGTTGAAGCATCATGATATGGGGCTGTTTCTCTTCTCATGGTACCAGCAGAATCAAAATTATCAAGAGGAAAATGAATTGAGTTATATATTGAAAAATTCTGGAAAAGAATCTGTTGCTATCCACAGGGATGATGAGGATAAGAAGTGGGTGGACTTTCCAGCAGGACAACAATCCAAAGCATACTGCAAAGGAGCATCTCATCTGCTTCCATAGGAAGAAAATAATGTCAGAATGGCCTGGTCAGTCACCACATTTAAACCCAAAAGAAAATTTGTAGAATGAACTGAATATCATTATTCACCATAAAGACTCTGTAGAAGAGCAAGTCAGAATCTGACCTGGACACTGTGAGAGATTAATTTCTTTAGACAGAAAGCATCTTGAAGCTGTCATTACAAACAAAGACTTCTCCAAGTATGAAATAAATTTCAGTTTGTGTGTTCTTTTTGCTGTGTCATTCCAATTTATGATACAGAACTTTTTCGTCTCGTCTCGTCTTCTTCCGCTTATCCGGGACCGGGTCGCGGAGGCAGCAGTCTAAGCATGGAAGCCCAAACTTCCCTTTCCCCAGACACCTCGGCCAGCTCCTCGGGAAGAACACCGAGGCGTTCCCAGGCCAGCCGAGAGACATAGTCCCTCCAGCGTGTCCTGGGTCTTCCCCGGGGCCTCCTCCCGGGGGGACATGCCTGGAACACCTCCCCAGGGAGGCGTCCAGGAGGCATCCGAAAAAGATGCCCGAGCCACCTCAGCTGGTTCCTCTCGATGTGGAGGAGCAGCGGCTCTACTCCGAGCTCCTCCCGAGTGACTGTGCTTCTCACCCTATCTCTAAGGGAGCGCCCAGCCACCCTGCGAAGGAAACTAATTTCAGCCGCTTGTATCCGCGATCTTGTTCTTTCTGTCATTACCCAAAGCTCATGACCATAGGTGAGAGTCGGAACGTAGATCGACTGGTAAATTGAGAGCTTCGCCTTTTGGCTCAGCTCCTTCACCACGACGGACCGGTAAAGCGACCGCATCACTGCGGAGGCTGCACCGATCCGCCTGTCGATCTCACGCTCCATCCTTCCCTCACTCGTGAACAAGATCCCGAGATACTTAAACTCCTCCACTTGAGGCAGGACTTCTCCACCAACCTGGAGAGGGCAAGCCACCCTTTTCCGGTCGAGAACCATGGCCTCGGACTTGGAGGTGCTGATTCGCATCCCAGCCACTTCACACTCGACTGCAAACCGCCCCAGTGCATGCTGAAGGTCCTGGTTTGAAGAAGCCAACAGGACAACATCATCCACAAAAAGCAGAGATGAAATCCTGTGGTTCCCAAACAGGATTCCTTCCGGCCCCTGGCTGCGCCTAGAAATTCTGTCCATAAAAATTATGAACAGAACCGGTGACAAAGGGCAGCCCTGCCGGAGTCCAACATGCACTGGGAACAGGTCTGACTTACTGCCGGCAATGCGAACCAGACTCCTGCTCCGTTCGTACAGGGACCGGACAGCCCTTAGCAAAGAGCCCCGAACCCCATACTCCCGAAGCACCCCCCACAGAATACCACGGGGGACACGGTCGAATGCCTTCTCCAGATCCACAAAGCACATGTGGACTGGTTGGGCAAACTCCCATGAACCCTCGAGCACCCTATGAAGGGTATAGAGCTGGTCCAGTGTTCCGCGATCAGGACGAAAACCGCATTGTTCCTCCTGGATCCGAGGTTCGACTATCGGTCGAATTCTCCTCTCCAGTACCCTGGAGTAAACTTTCCCTGGGAGGCTGAGAAGTGTGATTCCCCTATAATTGGAGCACACTCTCCGATCCCCTTTCTTAAAAAGAGGGACCACCACCCCAGTCTGCCACTCCAGAGGCACTGTCCCCGACCGCCACGCGATGCTGCAGAGGCGTGTCAACCAAGACAGCCCCACAACATCCAGAGACTTGAGATACTCAGGGCGGATCTCATCCACCCCCGGTGCCTTGCCACCGAGGAGCTTGCAAACCACCTCAGTGACTTCGGCTTGGGTAATGGACGAGTCCACCTCTGAGTCATCAGCCTCAGTCTCCTCAGTGGAAGACATGACGGTGGGATTGAGGAGATCCTCAAAGTATTCCTTCCACCGCCCGACAATGTCCCCAGTCGAGGTCAACAGCTCCCCACCCGCACTGTAAACAGTGTTGGCAGAGTACTGCTTCCCCCTCCTGAGGCGCCGGACAGTTTGCCAGAATTTCTTCGAGGCCGACCGATAGTCCTTCTCCATGGCCTCCCCGAACTCCTCCCAGTTCCGAGTTTTTGCCTCCGCAACTGCCCGAGCTGCAGCACGCCTGGCCTGCCGATACCCGTCGGCTGCCTCAGGAGTCCTGGAGGTCAACATGGCCCGATAGGACTCCTTCTTCAGCTTGACGGCATCCCGGGGATTGCCGCCACGACAGGCACCGGAGACCTTGCGGCCACAGCTCCGAACAGCTGCGTCCACAATGGAGGTAGAGAACATGGTCCACTCAGACTCAATGTCCCCCGTCTCCCTCGGAAGCTGGGAAAAGCTCTCCCGGAGGTGGGAGTTAAAGACCTCCCCAACAGAGTGCTCGGCCAGACATTCCCAGCAGACCCTCACCATACGTTTGGGCCTGCCAGGTCTGTCCAGCTTCCTCCTCCGCCAGCGGATCCAACTCACCACCAGGTGGTGATCAGTTGACAGCTCAGCCCCTCTCTTCACCCGAGTGTCCAAGACATAGGGCCGGAGATCAGATGAAACGACTACAAAGTCGATCATCGACCTCCGACCTAAGGTGTCCTGGTGCCACGTGCACTTATGGACACCCCTATGCTCGAACATGGTGTTCGTTATGGACAAACCGTGACTAGCACAGAAGTCCAATAACAAAACACCACTCGGGTTCAGATCGGGGAGGCCGTTCCTCCCAACCACGCCCCTCCAGGTGTCACTGTCATCGCCCACGTGAGCATTGAAGTCCCCCAGTAGCACAATGGAGTCCCCAGTCTGAGCACCCCTCAGTACCTCTCCCAGGGACTCCAAGAAGGCCGGATACTCTATACTGCTATTTGGCCCGTAGGCACAAACAACAGCAAGAGCCCTCTCCCCAATCCGAAGGCGCAGAGAGGCGACCCTCTCGTTCACTGGGGTAAACTCCAACACATGGCGGCTGAGCTGGGGAGCTATAAGCAAGCCCACACCAGCCCGCCGCCGCTCACCACGGGCGACTCCAGAGAAGTGGAAAGTCCAGCCCCTCTCGAGGAGCTGGGTTCCAGAGCCCAAGCTATGCGTGGAGGTGAGCCCGACTATCTCTAGCCGGTACCTCTCAACCTCCCGCACAAGCTCAGGCTCCTTCCCCCCCAGCGAAGTGACATTCCATGTCCCAACAGCCAGCCGCTGTGTCCGGGGATCAGGTCGTCGAGGCCCCTGCCTTCGACTGCCACCCAATCCACATTGCACCAAACCCCTACTGCTACCTCTGTGGGTGGTGAACCCACAGGAGGTCGGGCCCACGTCACCTCTTCGGGCTGAGCCCGGCCGGGCCCCATGGGCAAAGGCCCGGCCACCAAGCGCTCGCATACGAGCCCCAACCCCGGGCCTGGCTCCAGGGTGGGGCCCCGGCTGAGTCCTACCGGGCGACGTCACGGTCCTGGATTTTTTCTCCATAGGGGGTTTTTGGTGAACTGCTCTTGGTCTGGCCTGTCACCTAGGACCTGTCTGCCTTGGGAAACCCTACCAGGGGCATAATGCCCCCGACAACATAGCTCCTAGGATCATTCAAGCACACAAACCCCTCCACCACAATAAGGTGGCAGTTCTAGGAGGGGCAGAACTTTTTTCATAAATTGGAATATGATTACTTTTTCTGTGTTGTTTTATTGTGTTAATACCAATGTCTACTCAACTTTTCATGTGAATACCTGCAACAGAAATATCTCATCTCATCTCATGGGTGGCACGGTGGTGTAGTGGTTAGCGCTGTCGCCTCACAGCAAGAAGGTCCGGGTTCGAGCCCCGTGGCTGGCAAGGGCCTTTTTGTGTGGAGTTTGCATGTTCTCCCCGTGTCCGCGTGGGTTTCCTCTGGGTGCTCCGGTTTCCCCCACAGTCCAAAGACATGCAGGTTAGGTTAACTGGTGACTCTAAATTGACCGTAGGTGTGAATGGTTGTCTGTGTCTATGTGTCAGCCCTGTGATGACCTGGTGACTTGTCCAGGGTGTACCCCGCCTTTCACCCGTAGTCAGCTGGGATAGGCTCCAGCTTGCCTGCGACCCTGTAGAACAGGATAAAGCGGCTAGAGATAATGAGATGATCATCTCATTATCTCTAGCCGCTTTATCCTGTTCTACAGGGTCGCAGGCAAGCTGGAGCCTATCCCAGCTGACTACGGGTGAAAGGCGGGGTACACCCTGGACAAGTCACCAGGTCATCACAGGGCTGACACAACAGAAATATGTTTAGTAGAAAAATAGTTCATATGTTGAATACTTATTTCCCCCACTGTATCTCACAACATTACCTCTGCTCTAGAGCCAATATTTCCTGCTCCAGGACATATAAAGTCTGCCATTAAAAGATGTCAGGTCAAAGGTTTCAAACCAAGACCATTGCATGAATCAGCCACTCTCTACTTATGAATATGATCAAATATGAGAGATGCATCAAGGGAATCAAGGGACTGCAAGGTATTAATGAGTTTTGCTAGTGTGAAATTGATATTTCAACATTTATTCCAGTACTGATTAGATAAGGTACTTCAGGCCAAAGCCATGTGTGTGTTATACGTATGCTAAATAATATCCATCCATTATCTGTAACAGCTTATCCTGTGTAGGGTTGCAGGCAAGCTGGAGCCTATCCCAGCTGTATTTCTATTAGGCACGGTACACCCTGGATAAGTCACCAAATCATCGCAGGGCTGACACAGAGAGACAAACAACCATTCACATCCATCCATCCATCCATCCATAGCTGCTTATCCTGTGCAGGGTCGTGGGCAAGCTGGAGCCTATCCCAGCTTACTATGGGCGAGAGGCGGGGTACACCCTGGAGAAGTCACCAGGCCATCGCAGGGCTGACACATATACCCCTTTTCCACCAAATCAGTTCCAGGGCTGGTTCGGGGCTGGTGCTGGTTCACAACTCGTTCAACTTGCGAGCCAGCTGAGAACCAGTTTGCTTTTCCATAGCTCGCGGTGCTAACAGAAGACACGTCATTACGTCGCTACGTTTGCATAAACCTTGGTGTGAATATCGAAGCAAAAACAACATGGAAGAAGAAGCAGCAGCAACAACAATAATAATAATGGATGACTTCGCGTTTGTACAGCTGCTGCTTCTCGTCGCTTAAAAATGGTGATCTTTTGCAGTCTTGTTATTGTTGTTGGTCTTAACAACTCCGCCCCCCTGCTGACGTAAGCGGTTCTTTCCTCTGGCCCAACAGAGAGTTGGTGCTAGCCTGGAACCGGTTTTTCTGGCCCCAGAGCCAGTTCTTTGTCAGTGGAAACAGAAAACCCGGTTCCAAACTAAGCACTGGCCCCGAACCAGCCCTGGAACTGATTTGGTGGAAAAGGGGCACTAGAGACACACATCCATTCACACTCACAGTCACACCTACGGTCAATTTAGAGCCACCAATTAGCCTAACCTGCATGTCTTTGAACTGTGGGGGAAACCGGAGCACCCGGAGAAAACCCATGCAGACACGGGGAGAACATGCAAACTCCACACATACCCCTTTTTCACCAAATCAGTTCCAGGGCTGGTTCGGGGCCAGTGCTGGTTCACAACTCGTTCAACTTGTGAGCCAGCTGAGAACCAGTTTGCTTTTCCATAGCTCGCGGTGCTAAGCGGAGCCACGTCATTACGTCGCTGTATACGTCATTATGTCACTGTATACGTCATTACATCGCTTTATACGTCAGTTACGGCGTTACGTTTACATAAACCTTGGCGTGAATATCAAAGCAAAAACAACACGGAAGAAGCAGCAGTGGCAACAACAACAAAAATAATAATGGATGACTTCGCATTTGTACAGCTGCTCCTTCTTGTCGCTTAAAAATGGTGATCTTTCACGGTCTTGTTATTGTTGTTGGTCTTAACAACTCCGCCCCCCCACTGACGTAAGCGGTTCTTTCCTCTGGCCCAGCAGAGAGTTGGTGCTAGCCTGTAACCGGTTTTTCTGGCCCCAGAGCCAGTTCTTTGTCAGTGGAAACAGAAAACCCGGTTCCAACCTAAGCACTGGCCCCGAACCA
Organism: Neoarius graeffei; assembly: GCF_027579695.1. NCBI lineage: Eukaryota > Metazoa > Chordata > Actinopteri > Siluriformes > Ariidae > Neoarius > Neoarius graeffei. The sequence continues at coordinate 43,211,087 of NC_083578.1, forward strand.
GCCCTGGAACTGCTTTGGAGGAAAAGGGGCAATAGAAAGGCCCCTGTTGGCTACTGAGCTCAAACCCAGAACCTTCTTGTTGTGAGGCAACAGTGCTAACCACTACACCACCATGGCGCCCAGCTAAATAGTATGCTAAATATAATTCATGTATTTAATTTTCATATCATTTCTCCCACAAGTTGCATTTTTAAGGTCAATTGTCAGTACATATTCACACAACATAGGTCATTCTGTACCTACTTTAAGGTTCATAGGTATAATTATATCACATTGTATTTACACTAACTTACAATAACAAATTCAGAATTACTCTCCCATACAATTACTTCAAGTTTAAAGTTTATTTGTATAACGCTTTTTGACGACATCATTGCAAAGCAGCTTTACAGAAAATTAAAGACTTTAAACATGAGCTAATTTTATCCCTAATTTATCCCCAATGAGCGAGCCTCTGGTGACGGTTGCAAGGAAAAACTTCCTCAGAGAAGACATGAGGAAGAAACCTCGAGAGGAACCAGATTCATAAGGGAACCCATACTCATTTTTTGGAATTCCCACTGTATGGGAGCACGAAGGCGAGCAAACAAAGAAACTCAGCATACAAAGGAGAAATCTATGGCTTGCGAGAAGCAACTGCAAGGATTATCAGCCTTCCAAACACAGCAAAGTCTGCTCCGATCATTTTATAAGTGATAAGTTGTTTAAATAAACAATCAATTGTGTTTAAGTTTGTTTTTGGAAACCAAAACATCGTGTAAACAATCTCTGGAGAATGCCTAACTGGAACCGCTGAGTGTACGTTTACATTGTAATGTACACTTAATATCGCTCGGTACAAGGCTGCAAACATATGCTTATTACTGGCCTATAAATTGTCATATTTATCATAACAAACACAAAATGTAACAAGCCTACATACCAGTTAATTATATTACAAAGTTTATACTGACATGGTACTGTAATACCACTAATGGATGTAAAATTTGTCTTAAATCAACTTGATATTATACACACACACATTTATATGCAGTGTTGAGAGCTCTAAAATTCCAATGTTTACATACCTTGGCTGTAATTAGGACATAACTGTCACTTGTTTTTATATGGTGGACTTCACGGACCCAGCCACAGACAAAATAATTGTATGACTCCAGCGACTTGTATGCTTTAAGGTCGTCAAGTGTGTAGGCACTTTTACTATTCACGAAATAGTTCACAATATCAGGGTATGATATGGATGGCAGCCCTGCATAGTCACTTGAAAATGCATCTTTGTTCACTTCGTAGGGGTCAATTCCCCCAATCAAGGCCAGTTTGGCTGCATACCGTTGTCGTGAGATGTCGTCCAATGTATCTATATACTTCCGTTTGCTTGATTTTGCCGACATTGATCTTTATTTTAGAAAACCTACTATATAACTTCATAAATTCATCCGAGATAACGTAGCCAGTAATGGCGATGGTCCGTTTTGTTTGCCACACGAGATGGCGGCTGGAGGGCATTCCCCGGAATGCCGTGACGTCAGTGAAAACTATCTATTGCAGTCCTAAAGTTAGCAAGTCAACTGTAGTCCTCAGACATAAATGTATTAATGTAAGTGTCCACAGCCACCATTCGAACTACGGGGGTACTCGGGGGATCCGAGATCCCCTGAAACAGACATGAGATCCCTTGAAAACATGATCTGGGAAATGTTGGGGGGTCTCTAAAATATTGGCAAAATGATTATTCTTTAAGTTCGTTTCTTAAGACACGTATTTTTTAGTATGTTACCTCACTTGTTGACAGTTTCGGCGAACACTTCCGCCTTCTTCAAAACAGTCACCAGATGTCGAGTGGTGACGTGCCTTATCAGCTGATGTTACTCTATGGAGGCGTGAACGTCCCGCCCAATTTGACAGGTAGTCCACGCCTCCTGCTGTCAGGTCGCTGCCCCAGGACTGCGCTCCAGGTATGTGACAGCGCGTACGCTCCCTCATCCCGGTTCATCGTCCTCTGCACCCGCTTACGTATCTCCACTGCCTCCAAAATCCAACGCTGATATCTATTCTCTTCAGCGCGAATGACTCTGGCCTCTTCCCAATTCATAATATGATTCTGTCGTTTGCAGTGGTCTGAAATGGCTGATTTTAAGTTTTCTTGGTTTGCTTTTTCTTTTTCGGATTTTTCGGAAGAGAATAGATATCAGCGTTGGATTTTGGAGGCAGTGGAGATAAGTAAGCAGGCGCAGAGGACGATGAACCGGGATGAGGGAGCGTACGCGCTGTCACATACCTGGAGCGCAGTCCTTGGGCAGCGACCTGACAGCAGGAGGCGTGGACTACCTGTCAAATTGGGCGGGATGTTCACGCCTCCATAGAGTAACATCAGCTGATAAGGCACGTCACCACTCGACATCTGGTGACTGTTTTGAAGAAGGCGGAAGTGTTCGCCGAAACTGTCAACAAGTGAGGTAACATACTAAAAAATACGTGTCTTAAGAAACGAACTTAAAGAATAGTTATAATAATCAGACATAATGAATTTTCACTACATATTGGCAAAATGATGTTTATTGACATAGCAATCGTGTGTAACAGGAAGCATTTGCATATCCAAAGTGTTGTGTTTACATCAAAGATAAAATAAACCGATATGACAATGACTGCTGCTGCCAGGTTGGGGACACAAACTAGTAGAAAGGAAGTGTGCCAACAGTGCCAACACACTAACTTTCTACTAGTTTGTGTCCCCAGAATTTTCCCATGACTTCTATCTATGTTTCTGTAGTTGCCCCTCTTTCCCACAGTTGTTTTGCTACAATGTTTGTAGTGGGTGTGGCAGTAGGTTGAGAAAGTGTTTATCATTTGGTGCATCTTCAGATCATGCGAGTGCTAGTCTTCAGCGTTAGCCATGTCGAAAAGAAAACAAGGTACTCTTTCGAGTTTTGGATTTGTTAAGAAAAGTAAAAATTCCGAGGAGCAGCAAGACGGTTCTTCAGCAGATGACAGTGGACAACATGCCAATGCGGACACGATTTCCCCTGATGAGTTATGACTTCAGACGCGATGCGTGTGTGGAGTCCGCGTGATATGTGCGTAAGATAGGCTTCTCATGTGTTTGGAGATCCGCGTTCTGAGACCAGCGCAAGCACCCCCCCCCCCCCCCCCCCAAGGGAAAAAAAGGGACCCCCCGAAAATATCGGCATAGTTCAAACACTGTCCACAGCCATCTTCCAAGTGCGACTTTCAACTGTCCATATGGGGCCATCTTCCACAGGAGCGATGAGATGAGACTCCAGCCAGAGGTAGGGCATCAGGATGGATCAGGTGAATCTGAGGAGCAGACGAGGTCAGCATCACTGGTGTCTCAGGATCGACATGCACCTCAGAGAGGGACAAAAGGAAGAGACCGGGGGGGCTCATGAGAATGAAAATATACTAAATTATGGGTATTTTATTCACAAAGGATTCAGGGATTCAGGTGGCTACAGCTTTTTAATTCAGCCTAATCAGGAAAACGCCTGAAGCAACTTGCTTCATCAGTCAATCTCAGGATAGCATTGACCCTAGAACATTAACATGAGTGTACACCACAGTACTTTTTTCATTTTAACCTCACAGTTGGGGATTAGTAGAAAGGGACTGTGTGAGAAATATGTTTATAGAGGCTAATCCTGCACAGTGAATAGAAGAGTTTACAATAAAATATAAATTAAAATGTGAAAGAACAGGAAGCATATACTGGCATTTTATTATTATTATTTATTAATTATTATTATTATTATTTTTTTAAAGGGGCCAGCTCATTGGTGCACAGGATTCTGTTCAATGGTGAGCTGGGTTTTATATTTGTAACATATTTGTTGCATATTACAAATGCAACAAATATGTTACAAATATAAAACTTGCGGTAAATGAGCAAGAGTAATTTCTGAAAAAAGTGAAAACAACGAAATGTTGACATTAGATAGATTAGAGAGCAAAATATAATGGAATTGTTATCTGGACATGTATGAACCATATTCCTTGATTAATAACCCCCTTAACCCCCTGTTTGTGTCACTTTTTTTTTCTTTTCTTTCTGTGGGTCTATATCACTTAATGTGTACAGGGTGTTCATTAAAAAAAAAAAAAAGGAGCCAAAACATTTCCTTTTGGTTACTGAGATTATGGCTATAGCTATATTAATAATTTTGTCAGACTTTTTTTTTTCAGTTGTGTGTTTACATTACTGAAGCACCAGGTAACAGTGTTACAGAAAGCAGTATGGTGAAAGTATCAGCAAAGAACTTTTATGCCTTTACTTTGATACTCTTTGGTAACAGTGAAAGCAGGAAAACTAGGGAAGTAGAAGCAAAGTGAGAGGATACCATACTGAGAAACTCAGCAACGATGCCAGAGACAGAGACCATTATTTGAATGAAGTGTCCTCTATTAATTGCATTGATTCATGCAACCTGACTAGAAAAAAGTTGGAGTATTGACTCTGCATTCAATTCAAAAGTGTAGAATTACCATGCAGCATGATTCCAATACACTTAAAAAAAAAAAAAACCCTCAACATCAACAACGAACACTGCATTGCTGCGTCCAACCTTGTAATACCATAAGGTAAGCTGGCTGTAATCAAGGAAACTCGTGCTTGGCTACATAACATAGGATGATTGCATGACATTTTACAGTCTTACCAAAACCAGATTAACCCAGTCTGCAAGTCTTGCCTGGGTGTCTTTTTTGTTTACTAGTTATTTCTAATCCAAAACAATGCATGAATGTAATATTAATAAATAAAACATTAGTAAATAATTATAAATAAAATAAAACTTGAACACTGATGTTCCCTACTTTCAAGACCAAGTGGAAATATCTTGGCAAAAGTGATGTTTTTACTTGTCACTGCCATCTTGCTTCATGGTTAACTTTTCTACCTTTTCCATTGTGGGACATATCGTATTGCAGTCTTTCACACAACATGATCACACCATTTCACTCTTCTCCAGACAATGATTTCACCAATAAAAGATAGCAAACAAAAAGATGTTCTGAGTAGACTATAGCTGGGAAACCTAGAAATGTTTTATTTTAATTTGGCCTTGACCACAGAATAACTCCAAAATGGTGATTATTCCAAAATGCACTTCAGTTTTACGTCATCTGTCAAAGACCGATGGAAGGTCCTCACAAGGATAGTAAGACAAACGTGTGTGTGTGCGCGCGCGTGTCCTGGTTCCTACTCCCTTTGTGCTCTGCATTTATCAAAAGTATATTCTTCATGTATGTTTACACTCTCATACACTGGTACTTATGATGTTTACATCTTATGTAATTGCAAAGTCAGTCTTTGCACAGTTGTGCCATAACCATGCTGATTCCAATATTCTGTGTCGGTGGTATATAATGCGTTGTTACACTTGTAACACAGTTTGCACTTGATATTGGCTTCTGTGTTGTCCATTTCTCGAGGTATGATATTTTTGAACATTTTGTGATGAGGTTACACTGAAAATTGACCTGGATTATAGAAATGCAGACAGAAAAAAAACTGCATTTGCTCTACTAACATTGATGTTCTTCTGTGCAGTTGGGCTCTGCCATGCCTTATACATAGGGATCTCTTCTCATCTCATTTATCCTATTCTACAGGGTCACAGGCAAGCTGGAGCCTATCCCAGCTGACTATGGCCGAAAGGCGGGGTACACCCTGGACAAGTCACCAGGTCATCACAGGGCTGACACATAGACACAGACAACCATTCACACTCTCATTCACACCTACGGTCAATTTAGAGTCACCAGTTAACCTCACCTGCATGTCTTTGGACTGTGGGGGAAACCGGAGCACCCGGAGGAAACCCACGTGGACACGGAGAGAACATGCAAGCTCCACACAGAAAGGCCCTCGTCGGTCACGAACCTAGAACCTGGACTTCCTTGCTGTGAGGCAACAGCGCTAGCCACTACACCACCGTGCCACTCCATACATAGGGATGTTACATTATATGTTTATAGTGGAGAGATGAAATAAAGTATGCTGGAAATAGAAAGGTAAATGACTACCTTTGGTGGTATAGGGCTCAGAAGAACCAGATTCAAAGGATGTATTCATACAACAGCTGAGCACATCTTTCACATTCTTACTCATTTTTGTCCTCTTTTCCAGGATTGTACTTTAGTGTATTATTGATCTAAGGGGAGGGGCTAAATAAAACATAGCTGCTTGCTCATTGCCAGTGAATGCACTGAGGTTGGCGCAAGCACACTGAGCAGAATAGAAGCAATAGAAAATTGGCTCCAATGAGCCATGATGCGACACAAGGTATGATGCACTTTTTCATAAATAAGTTGCCAAACACCACAGAACATAGCCTGGTACAGGACAAAAATCTTGGTATGTGAATCTTCAAGGCATTGGCACTCATACATTGTAGCAGCCCTGACCTGAAATGGGCATGCACACATATTCCACACATTCTCTCCAAGTGATATTTATTGAAAGAGAACCAGAGTGTAAAGGGGGGAAAGAGAAAATCAATTCTGGTTTCCCCAGATCTGATCAGGGGAGTGCAAAGCAAAAATGCTGCTAAACTCCAACCTAAGCAGCAAGCCTCCTCGTTATTGATTTTTTATTTAGCTCCCAGCAGTGATGGCTTCTCCATGGACCCAAGCAACCTGTCAACCCTGTAGCCCAAGCCAGGAGAACAGGCTGTTAACAGAATTAAACTATTATTTTGTGGCAGGGAATACACACAAATGCATCTCTCTCTCTCTCTCTCTCACACGCACACACAGAGTCTCCAGGCAAGACTTCATAGTACATCCCATCCTCCCTACTGCAAGAGTAAATGCTGCCAAACAGCCTGAGTGTGTACATATGTTCAGGCTCCCTGTGTGGCCTACAGGGGGATGGGCAGTCTCAAAAATAAAATGAAATAAAATAAAATAACCTCTTGAGTAGAGCTGTATTACTGTAATCTCTTTGTGCTCACATTTGTCCATTTGAGTCCATGCACATTAAACTGCGACCAGTCACTCACTTAAATTGGTTCAACATTTGTTTTCTATCAATTTTTGGACGTCATAAAAGTTAGGACAAAACAGTTATGCAACTTTAAATGAAATTTAACGTTTGTTTTGAGAAATGGATTATGATTCCCAACAAATGGTCATATTTTAATGGAAAGTTGTTTTTTATTATCTCATCTCATTATCTCTAGCCGCTTTATCCTGTTCTACAAGGTCACAGGCAAGCTGGAGCCTATCCCAGCTGACTACGGGTGAAAGGCGGGGTACACCCTGGACAAGTCGCCAGGTCATCACAGGGCTGACACATAGACAACCATTCACACTCACATTCACACCTATGGTCAATTTAGAGTCACCAGTTATCCTAACCTGCATGTCTTTGGACTGTGGGGGAAACCGGAGCACCCGGAGGAAACCCACGCGGACACGGGGAGAACATGCAAACTCCGCACAGAAAGGCCCTCGCCGGCCACGGGGCTTGAACCCGGACCTTCTTGCTGTGAGACGACAGTGCTAACCACTACACCACCGTGCCGCCTGTTTATTATTATTATTATTATTATCATCTAAAAAAGCATTATGAATGCAGTGAAGAAGAAATTATTCAGAAATGTTTCATTACATTTAAAAACTAAATAGGAAAATGCATGAAATGATCAATGTTCATATCTCAAAAAGGAGCTAAACTGTGGTATGCAAATAGTTTGAAAGCTACATATTAAAATAAAACATGTTTAATGTTTTAATTTTTAAAATAGCATAACCTTTTGCAACATGAAATATTGCAATAAACAGCCAAAATAAACTCATTCACAGAATAAAAAAAATGTAACATTAGAAACCATGTGACCAGAGAACATTACCATTCATATTATAAATATGTGATGAAACAGCCTTATCACATACCTTTAAAGCAACATTAGGTACATATGGTGTGGGGGCATGATCAAGTTTAAAATGCACTTTGACACGACCTTGTTCTTTAGTTCACATGAAGTAAGAAAACACATAACAGCATTGCCAACAGAGTAGTTTTTGTGTGATACAATACGTAAACAAAAACTGTACTGGGTACCTCGAATAATGTGCAGAACAGTCTGGAATGGAATACAGGATAAATATATTGCTGTTTAATATAATTCATTTGAATTTGCTTGTAAATGAAATTGGGAAATAAGAATACCATAATTCATGTCATTCTTAACATCCTATATGCATTATAATGTGACTGAATGTGCCAAAACACTAATATTTATTACACATTTTTGTATAAATTTACAGATGTAAAAAATTATATAAGAGGCGGTGATGTTTGTTGAACAGCAATTGATGTCTGCAATGTTGTTGATGTCTAAATACTGTTTATCAGAAAACTATGATTGGGATGTTTTGCATTTTATGGGCATGCACACATATTACACACACACACACACACACACACACACACATACTAGTGCATCTCAAAAAATTAGAATATTGTGAAAAAGTTCAATATTTTCGATCAGTTATTTAAGAAAGTGAAAATGTTATATATTATAGACTACACAAACTAAAATGTTTCAAGCATTTTTCTATTTTAATCAGTATGGCATACAGTACAAAAACATAAAAAAAATCTCAAAATATTAGAATATTTCATTTCGAGTTTGAGTAAAACAGTATGAACACTGTATCTCTCAGTCTAGTTCAGTACACACAACCACAATGATGGGGAAGACTGCTGACATGACTGTTGTCCAGAAGATGATCACTGATGCCCTCCACAAGGAGGGTAAGCCACAAAAGGTCATTGCTGAAAAGGGTGGCTGGAAAAGGTGCAAAAGCAACAGGGATGGCCGCAGTCTTGAGAGGATTGTCAAGAAAAGTTGATTCAAGAACTTGGGAGAGCTTCACAAGGAGTGGACTGAGGCTGGTGTCAGTGTATCAAGACCCATCACGAACAGACATCTTCAAGAAAGGGGATACAACTTTCGCATTCCTAATATCAAGCTACTCCTGAGCCAGAGACAATGTCAGAAGTGTCTTATCTGGGCTAAGGAGAGAAAGAAATGGACTGTTGCTCAGTGGTCCAAAGTCCTCTTTTCAGATGAAAGTACATTTTGCATTTAATTTGGAAATCACGGTTCTAGAGTCTGGAGGAAGAGTGGAGAGGCACAGAATCCAAGGTGTTTGAAGCCCAGTGTGAAGTTTCCACAGTCTGTGATGATTTGGGGTGCCATGTCATCTGCTGGTGTTGGTCCACTGTATTTTGTCAAGTCCAAAGTCAACACAGCCATCTACCAGGAGATTTTAGAACTCTTCATGCTTCCATCTGCTGATGAGCTTTTTGGAGATGCTGATTTTCTTTTCCAGCAGGACTTAGCACCTACCCACAGTGCCAAAACTACTACCAAATGGTTTGCTGACCATGATATTACTGTGTTTGATTGGCCAGCCAACTTGCCTGACCTGAACCCCATAGAGAATCTATGGGGTATTGTCAAGAGGAAGATAAACACCTGACCCAAAAATACAGATACGCTGAAGGCCACTATCAAAGCAACCTGGGCTTCAATAGTGGCTCAGCAGTGCCACAGACTGATCACCTCCATGCCACACCGCATTGATAGAGTAATTCATGGTAAAGGAGCCCCAACCAAGTATTGAGTGTATAAATGAATATACTTTTCAGAAGTTGGACATTTCTGTATTGTAAATCCTTTTTTTGATTGATCTTAGGGAATATTCTAACAATTTGAGATACTGGATTTCTGATTTTCATGAGCTATAAGCCATAATCATCAAAATTAAAACAAAAAAGGCTTTAAATATTTCACTTTACATGTAATGAATATAGAATATATGAAAGTTTACCTTTTTGAATTAAATTATGAAAAAAAGGAACTTTTTCATGGTATTCTAATTTTTTGAGATGCACTAGTATATATGTGTGAACAACACACACACACAGGGCCATTGACAGCTTTGGCTGGGCCCGGGACAAAATAATCTGAGTGGGCCCCCCCCCAAATAATCTGAGTGCCCCCCCACACACACATACGCGCGCACGCACATCGCCACACAGCAACCACCCACACCCAACCCCTCTTTTCACAGTCTCCATTCACTCCAACCCTTAAATAACAGGTATTCCAAGCCCATTATAACAGTCAACCATTTTATTTCAACATTTCAACATATTTTACAGTTTGAACATTTCCTTAGTCTGCAACTATTCAGGTGCGAAATGCAATGCGCCAGACTTTTGCTGTGGCAAAGTCGTCAATAAGGTCATTGAAGTCCAGCTTCTTTGCAAGTTCGTGCTCTATGGACCCTTTTCATGTGACGTCACGACAAACGCGGCCACCATTTTGGACATGTACTACCAGTAGTTTACCACAGCCAGCATTGAGGAAGGGCAGCAAAGAAAGTGTTTATTTTCAGCAAGACTTCCATCATGCCACTATGTTGTTGTGCACCTGGATGTAGTAACCATCAACAAACAAGGCAAGGGTTATCATTTTATCGGATCCCGGTAGATGCTGACCGACGGAGAAGATGGATAGCGGCATACCAGCGCTTGTCTAGTGACCACTTTCTTGGAGGTAAGACGAATAAAATTAGCCAGAAAAGGCATTACATTGCTGTTAACATTCCATTCTAGTTTACTGTAATTATGATCTGGCAGCTATTTACACCGGATCCAGTGTAAATAGCCGCCGGAGCCAACGTCCGAGGTTCCGGAGCGCGCTCACTCGCGGCCCGGCCGGAGCCGGCAGCCGCGGAGCCGGCGCGCGCTCGCTCGTGGCCCGGCCGGAGCCGGCGGCCGCGGAGCCGGAGCACGCTCGCTCGCGGCCCGGCCGGACGTTGGCTCCGGCAGCTATTTACACTGGATCCGGTGTAAATAGCTGCCAGATCATAATTACAGTAAACTAGTAAATACAGTTTTCTGCATCTCGCTCCTTTTTCTTTTATGTTTGTCGCCTTCCTCGCATTCAAACCGATTTGAGCCGAAGTCCACTACATGTCCAAAATGGCAGTCGCGTTTATGAAGGTCATGTGACTGAAAAGGGTCCATAGAGAGCATAGCCAGCCCATTGAGCCTCTCCTGTGACATGTTTGAGCGCAGGTAGTTGGTAAACCAAAATGATTGTTTACGGGATGGAACTGGGCCTCAATGAGAACGGAGTTATGGCTTTCCCGAAATCTGAACATAGAAGCATCACCACTAGTCACACACGGACTGGCCATTGGGAGTAGCGGGAGTGGTGGGCCGGTGGTTCAGTGTGGGCCGGCGGAGAAAAAAAAAAAACAGTTGCGCGCTGGCCTTTAATATGATAAGCAATGTTAACAGTTTCTTTAAGAAACTGTTAACATTGCTTATCATATTAAAGGCCAGCGCGCAACTGTAATAAGCAATGTTAACAGTTTCTTAAAGAAACTGTTAACATTGCTTATCATATTAAAGGCCAGCGCGCAACTGTTTTTTTTTTTTTTTTCTCCGCCGGCCCACACTGAACCACCGGCCCACCGGGAAAACTCCCGCTACTCCCGATGGCCAGTCCGTGTGTGCCACTAGTGATGTGTACAGTGAGTTTTTCAGTGTATTTTTTTGTCTTGTTTTTCATAAACGTCCTTTCCGTACTCGATTTAGAATGTTACAAAAAAAATTGACACCCTCCCAACCACGTAACATTAGCCTATCTGACCTGGGGGCTGACACGTTTATTACGGATAAACCAAAAGGATTACAACATTCCCTGGATATAGAACTGGACCGAGAAGATTTCAAAATCTTAACGTGTAAGCAACAACAATAAAACAGAGGTTGTTTTATTCATTTAGGGCTTATTAGGCTACTTTCATTAATTGCGCTTTTCATACAGGCCTATCATTTTTCACTTGAGCAAGGGAATTGTTTGAAGAGTATCCAGTCTAAGCGAAAGTTTAATGTTTTGCAACAGACTAACCTCAAAACACCCCATTTATAGCCCATTCGTTACATTAAACTCTATCTAGCTGGCAATTTCATATGCCGTCGTATCTACACGGGAAGATTTCCAACAAAATAAGGTTTAATTAACAAGAGGCAGCGTTCCACGGGCTTTCAGCTAACCGGAGTCCAGCTCAGCGCAGCTCAGCAAGCGTGCCTAAAACATTTGGATATGATTGCGGGCCAATGTGCTATTCTTTGCTTCATTGAGATATATGCAACACAGTGTTATTAAACCGATATATTTATGAAATAATTCAATGCCCTGTGCATTTCCGTGTTCACTCAGTGTACCCTGCTATCCCCTACTTTATAATTATGAATGGCGCGTCGCGCGTGCTGGGGTTACATTACGGGGCTGGAAAAAAGTTATCTGTGTCTTACCTGGCTCAGCTGCCCCACTGCCTTCACCACCTGCTGCATCATCTGAATTTTTTCTAAAATATCTATGCAGTGAGCCCCTGAGGCTCTTGGCTTCTTCATCTCTTTTTCTGTTTTCTTTTCTTTGCTCCTGACTTGTGCATGTTAGCAAACAGGCTCGCACGCTTATTGTCGAAGCGTTATGATGGAATAGTGCCTTGTTATTTGGCGCCTTAATCAAAGACCAAACCATTTCTGCATTAGGGGTGGTAGGTGGGTTCTTGAATCTATTTTCGAAGACAATAAAGGCAAAAGAACCAGAAATCATTCATTGAATGCAAATATAGCACATTTTTCTCCCCCAAATCAACACATTTTGAAATGAAACAGAATGATTAATGGCATCTTCATGAGGGACCAGTTCTGGGCCCCCCCTCATGCCTGGGCCTGGGACAAAATACCCGGTTGTCCCCCCCTGTCGACGGCCCTGCACACACACACACCAATCAGCCATAACATGATGACCACTGACAGGTGAGGTGAATAACATTGATTATCTCATTACAATGGCATCTGTCAAGGGGTGGGATATATTAGTTCAGCAAGAGAATAGTCAGTTCCTGAAGTTGACGTGTTGGAAGCAGGAAAACTAAGCAAGCCTAAGGATCTGAGAGACTTTGGACAAGGGCCAAATTGTGATGGCTAAATGTCTGAGCATTTCCAAAATGACACATGTTGTGGGGTGTTCCCAGAATGAAGTTGTTAGTACCTACCAAAAGTAGTCCAAGAAAGGACAACCGGTGAACCAGCGACAGGGTCATGGGTGTCAACGGCTCATGGATTCGCATAGAGCATTTGGCTAACCCAAATGGTCCAATCCAACAGAAGAGCTACTGTAGCACAGACTGCTGAAAAAAGTTAAAACTGACACCTTTCTATTTTAGCTGTTGTGTATATATACACTTCTAGTGGAAATACTAATATGTTTATAAAGAGATTATTAGTGTAGTAGATGCTTTTCTAGAAGCTTTCAAAATTAACTTTAACATATTTCTATTCTGGGCGGCACGGTGGTGTAGTGGTTAGCACTGTCGCCTCACAGCAAGAAGGTCCTGGGTTCAAGCCCTGGGGCCGGCGAGGGCCTTTCTGTGTGGAGTTTGCATGTTCTCCCCGTGTCTGCATGGGTTTCCTCCGGGTGCTCCGGTTTCCCCCACAGTCCAAAGACATGCAGGTTAGGTTAACTGGTGACTCTAAATTGACCGTAGGTGTGAATGTGAGTGTGAATGGTTGTCTGTGTCTATGTGTCGGCCCTGTGATGACCTGGCGACTTGTCCAGGGTGTACCCCGCCTTTCGCCCGTAGTCAGCTGGGATAGGCTCCAGCTTGCCTGCGACCCTGTAGAAGGATAAAGCGGCTAGAGATAATGAGATGAGATATTTCTATTCTCATCTCATCTCATTATCTCTAGCCGCTTAATCCTGTTCTACAGGGTCGCAGGCAAGCTGGAGCCTATCCCAGCTGACTATGGGCGAGAGGCGGGGTACACCCTGGACAAGTCACCAGGTCATCGCAGGGCTAACACATAGAGACAAACAATCATTCACACTCATGGTCAATTTAGAGCCAACAATTAGCATAACCTGTATGTCTTTGGACCGTGGGGGAAACCGGAGCACCTGGAGAGAACATGCAAACTCCACTAAGAAAGGCCCTCATCAGCCGTTGGGCTTGAACTTAGGACCTTCTTGCTATGAGGTGACAGTGCTAACCACTACACCACCATGCTGCCAACCAAAATCTAATGAAATATAAAGCATTTAAAATAAGATAATATTTAGTATCATCTAGAAGCATTACATATATAATGTGGTAATTAATTAATGAAACTATTCTATGTTTTTGGCATTTTTTTCTTCCAAGTGTGTTTTTAATTAAATGAACAAATGTTCAGAAGAAAGAAAACTTGATGAAGAAGACAGTGTTCAGCAGGCCAAAGGAACATATACATAGAAAGCTTTAAACATAATTTGGACCAGTGTTGTTTTCGTTAACGATGACGAAATGATTTCGTTAATGCACCTTTTTTTCATGACTAACAGTGACGAGCTAAACATAACTCTTTGATCACGAAAATATGACGAGACATATCTGTTGTTTTCGTTGATGAGAAGAGACGAAAATGTCAAGAAAGAGACAGGAGAACCAAGTGCGTGTCACAAACACAAGATGATTTATTAATAAAAGGGGAAGGGAAGAGTGAGGGTCTGAGTGGTGGCTGCGGCTGAGCGCGCAGAGGCAGGAGGGTCCATTGGAGAGAGTGGCTACAGGAGCTGGGACAACACCGGGCACAGACTGGAGCGGGGGGCAGGCAGGTACTGGCAGGTTGAACGGGGCAGGAAAGCAGTCATGTCGGGTCAGGCAAGTTTTCAGTCACAGAGATGAGTAGTGTAGAGAGCCAGCGAACAGGAACGTGTTGCATAGCAGACGAACTGACAATGAATGTCTGGTGACCTGTGCCTTAAATACACTCACACAAGGAGCAGGTAACAAGAAGCAGGTGGCTGTGATTAAGGGCTCAGAGCAGGTGAGCTTCCTGATTGGTTAGAGTGATGGTGTGAGGGGGTGTGGCAGCCAGGCAGTGTGTGGTGGAAAATTACCCAATTAGTTGAGCAGGGAGCAGACTCATGACAGAAAATGTTAGTGGGTTGGCTATAGGACTATCAAAATGTATGGCGTTTCCTCCAACGGTGCATGCAACCTGTCTGCCAAATGCTGAAAATATCAGCAATGCACCTGCATCCTGTCCTAGTTTGGTCACGCCCACCACCGGGCATGTCCGGGCACAGTGCACACCGGGGCAGCCACACAGTTCATGGACCATCGGCAATGCCAGCACAAGGGCTTGGTGGGCGGAAAAGAAGCGATGATTTATGGACATACTTTACACATAATCCAGCAGAAAATAAAACGGAATGCCTTATAGTGGGAGACAGAGGTACACGCTGTGGCTATAAACTACATGGCAAGAATATGACCAACCTCAAGAGGCATCTAAAGGCTCACCATGTTACTATTTCTGTGACGGTAAGTTAATGTTACAAGAAGTCCTGTTAACAAATCATGTATACGTTTGTTAGCTTTGGTTAATGTCACTCAACAATCGGTCTGTGATGAATTTCCTATGAAGTTTTCCAAAACACCGTGACCTGGTGAAAATGAATGGGACCGCTAGCTTCATGCTAAAGTTGGCTTGGTTAAGCTAACTGAAATTCAAATAACATGTCATGAGTAAAACTTGTCCTGCAGGGATTTTTGGTGGGACAGCAACTGAATGCTTTGTCATGCATTAATCCATATTTGAGTTACTGTGAAACATATGGGGGGGAATGTAGCTTTTCAGACCTGTTGCTGTGCCTTAATATGTCTAAATGAGCAGCAGCACACCTGGCTACTCTAAAGTTAGCAGCATGTTTAGCCATCATATTTACATTAACGGACAGCGTGGTCATCAGTTGTGTGTTCATCATGACATGTTTGTGCTCTATCAGTGCATTGCAACATGTTAAACGGAGGCAGAAACATGAGTCTGTGAACAATGGAGTATACACACTAGCAGACATCCAAACCTGCAGAAACTCATTTCAGGGAGGTGTCGTGACGCATGACTTTTTTCCCCATCAGCGGGGGTGTGTATGTCACAACCACGGGCGATTGCTCTAAGACAATGAGGGAGGCTCAGCCAACTCTAAAAATGACGAACATCGTGTAGGATGAATTGCGCTAGGCTTATGTTATAGCCGACCTTATAACATTGCTATTTCGGATCCAGAATCATAGAAATATGTGTGCTCAACCCAACTACAGTGTGAAATCATTCCGTTATAACTTTCCCCAGTTCGCCTAATGTGTGCGTGAGTTTTTCCCCCTCGTGACAGCGCGATGCAGCCCAGCCTCAGTGGACTTCAATGGCATTTGGGTGCTATGCGCTTTTCAATATCAAAATGCAAGACGATTATTGGACAAATATTGCGAAAACGCCCGCCCACGGAGTCCCACGGACTCCCAGCCTCAGTGGACTTCAATGGCATTTGGGAGCTATGTGCTTTTCAATCTCAAAATGCAAGACGGTTATTGGACAAATACTGCGAAAACGCCCGCCCACCGGACTCCCAGCCTCAGTGGACTTCAATGGCATTTGGGAGCTATGCGCTTTCAATATCAAAATGCAAGACGGTTATTGGACAAATACTGCGAAAACGCTTGCCCACGGACTCCGAGCCTCACAGTGGGAGGGACATGGCAAAGCTTTCCGCGAGGAGACTGGTGATTGGTGAAAGCGGCCAGATATTTTCTTTGATTGACAGCTCATTTCAAATATAGACAGGCAGCGGTGAATTTCAGTTCAGTCCCATGCGGATTCGCAAGTGCTGTGGTGTATTGTAAGAGATCAGCTTACATAGATTTCATTCATTACATACGGTTTCTACCAGCTTTTTTAGTTTGTATATATTTTCATTGTAAATAAAGTGTAAATATAGTGTTGTCAAGTTTGCTATCTTAGTTCCAGAAATTTCGTTTATTTGAGTGACTGAACTTGAACTTGAAGGGGCTAGTCAGCTAGCAAGAAAGCTGCGCACGGAGGCCAAGCATTGCTGATTTAATTTTGGCGAAACCATTTGCCAGTCTTCCTTTCGAGGAAAAAATTAAAATTAAAGAGCAGGGTAGACCAACGCCACAAATTGACTTGGTGAAAAAGATAGGGAACAATACTCGTTCCTTTCAGCTCTCCTGATACGAGAAAGTGAATTGGCTAACTGCAAGTGACCCACATCAACAACAGTAAATAGGCTATTTTAGTAATATGTCATGGATGGACCAAAAATATAGAATCTATTTAAAATGTTTATGCTGAGTATATTATATTGGGGCGGCACGGTGGTGTAGTGGTTAGCGCTGTCGCCTCACAGCAAGAAGGTCCTGGGTTCAAGCCCCGGGGCCGGCGAGGGCCTTTCTGTGTGGAGTTTGCATGTTCTCCCCGTGTCCGCGTGGGTTTCCTCCGGGTGCTCCGGTTTCCCCCACAGTCCAAAGACATGCAGGTTAGGTTAACTGGTGACTCTAAAGTGAATGTGAGTGTGAATGGTTGTCTGTGTCTATGTGTCAGCCCTGTGATGACCTGGCGACTTGTCCAGGGTGTACCCCGCCTTTCGCCCGTAGTCAGCTGGGATAGGCTCCAGCTTGCCTGTGACCCTGTAGAAGGATAAAGCGGCTACAGATAATGAGATGAGGGAGATATTATATTGGAATATATACTTTTCTGGATATGAATTAAACACAGCTACAATTTGGAAAACATTTTTAAACAAAAACACAGCCGAGAACATTTCACACTACAGACCTGGATTAAAAGTGAAGCGTTATCAAAATTGTCAATAAAACATTTCTCAGTCAAAATAAGTAAAATATAGGGAAAGTGTCATTGAATGAAATGTGTGGCACCCAGCTCTATGTTTGGCTCCCCAAGGTCAGTGCTTGTGCCTATTCCAGAACACTCTGCTGTTACTGCTGAGGTTCCTGACAAAGAGCTGCTTTCAATAATGATCAATTTGTGAACAACATGCCACAATTTTAAAATATAAAATGATAAAATATATCCCGCACCAACATCACCATCATGCATATTGGACAGTAGAGTAATGGGCCAAAATAACCTGTTATTTCACAGTTTGTGACCCTGCCAACAATCAGCCAGATCAGAGGCAAGAGTATGGGCAAAATTGATGTGTTTTTTTCTTTTAAAATCTGGAAATAACGTAATCGACCAGCCTCCCCTGTTTGAAAGACTACCAGCCGCCACTGGCCACGACACATCCCTGAAATGAGTTTGGCTGTCTGTAAACCAATCAGGATGCTCTTTGTCTAGCATGCGCGACATGAATAGGCACACACAGAGTCTCTCTCACTCTCCCTCGCGCACTCCGTCATATACGCGATGCAGACATTAATGTTTCGCGTGCACGCTCTTGCTCGCTTGCTCTAGGTTCCGGGACATATTATCCAATTTACGGGCATCAAGGAGCCACTATCAATATGCGGGAGACTCCCAAAACTTCCGGGAGACTTGGGATGTCTGCACTAGACAGCATTTATGTAGAGAGTATACACACTAGACAGCGTTTATGTAGAGAGCATGCACACTAGACAGCGTTTATGTACAGAGCATGCACACTAGACAGCGTTTATGTAGAGAGCATGCACACTAGACAGCGTTTATGTAGAGAGCATGCACACTAGACAGCGTTTATGTAGAGAGCATGCACACTAGACAGCGTTTATGTAGAGAGCATGCACACGAGACAGCTTTTATGTAGAGAGCATGCACACTAGACAGCGTTAATGTAGAGAGCATGCACACTAGACAGCATTTATGTAGAAGGCAGGCACACTAGACAGCATTTATGCTAGAGAGAATGGACACTAGACAGCGTTTATGTAGAGAGCATGCACACTAGACAGCGTTTATGTAGAGAGCATGCACACTAGACAGCATTTATGTAGAGAACATGCATACTAGACAGCGTTTATGTAAAGAGCAAATTCAATAGACAGCGTTTATATAGAGAGCATGCACACTAGACAGCGTTTATGTAGAGAGCATGCACACGAAACAGCATTTATGGAGAGAGCATGAACACGAGACAGTGTTTATGTAGAGAGCATGCACACTAGACAGCGTTTATGATAGAGAGAATGCACACTAGACAACGTTTATGTAGAGAGCATGCATACAGGACAGCGTTTATGTAGAGAGCATGCACACTAGACAGCGTTGATGTAGCGAGCATGCACACTAGACAGCATTTATGTAGAGAGCATGCACACTAGACAGCATTTATGGAGAGAGCATGCACACTAGACAACGTTTATGTAGAGAGCATGCATATTAGACAGCGTTTATGGAGAGAGCATGCACACTAGACAGCGTTGATGTAGCGAGCATGCACACTACACAGCGTTTATGTAGAGAGCATGCACACTAGACAGCATTTATGTTGAGAACATGCACACTAGACAGAGTTTATGTAGAGAGCATGTACACTAGACAGCATTTATGTCGAGAGCATGCACACTAGACAGCGTTTATGTAGAGAGCATGTACACTAGACAGCGTTTATGTAGACAGCATGCACACTAGACAGCGTTTATGTAGAGAGCATGCACACTAGACAGCGTTTATGTAGACAGCATGCATACTAGACAGCGTTTATGTAGAGAACATGCACACTAGACAGAGTTTATGTAGACAGCATGCACACAAGATAACGTTTATGTAGAGAGCATGTACACTAGACAGCGTTTATGTAGAGAGCATGCACAGTAGACAGTGTTTATGTAGACAGCATGCACACTAGACAGCGTTTATGTAGAGAGAATGTACACTAGACAGCGTTTATGTAGAGAGCATGCACAGTAGACAGTGTTTATGTAGAGAGCATGCACACTAGATAACGTTTATGTAGAGAGAATGTACACTAGACAGCGTTTATGTAGAGAGCATGTACACTAGACAGCGTTTATGTAGAGAGCATGCACAGTAGACAGTGTTGATGTAGACAGCATGCACACTAGACAGCGTTTATGTAGAGAGCATGCACACTAGACAGCGTTTATGTAGACAGCATGCATACTAGACAGCGTTTATGTAGAGAACATGCACACTAGACAGAGTTTATGTAGACAGCATGCACACTAGACAGCGTTTATGTAGAGAGCATGTACACTAGACAGCGTTTATGTAGAGAGCATGCACAGTAGACAGTGTTTATGTAGACAGCATGCACACTAGACAGCGTTTATGTAGAGAGCATGTACACTAGACAGCGTTTATGTCGAGAGCATGCACACTAGACAGCGTTTATGTCGAGAGCATGCACACTAGACAGCGTTTATGTAGAGAGCATGCACAGTAGACAGTGTTTATGTAGACAGCATGCACACTAGACAGCGTTTATGTAGAGAGCATGCACACTAGACAGCGTTTATGTAGAGAGCATGTACACTAGACAGTGTTTATGTCGAGAGCATGCACACTACACAGCGTTTATGTCGAGAGCATGTACACGAGACAGCGTTTATGTAGAGAGCATGCACAATAGACAGCGTTTACGTAGCGAGCATGCACACTAGACAGCGTTTATGTAGAGAGCATGCACACTAGACAACGTTTATGTAAAGAGCATGCACACGAGACAGCGTTTATGTAAAGAGCATGCACACGAGACAGCGTTTATGTAAAGAGCATGCACACTAGACAGCATTTATGTAGAGAGTATGCACACTAGACAGCATTTATGTAGAGAACATGCACACTAGACAGCATTTATGTAGAGAACATGCACACTAGACAGCGTTCATGTAGAGAACGTGCACACTAGACAGCATTTATGTCGAGAGCATGCACACTAGACAGCGTTTATGTCGAGAGCATGCACACTACACAGCGTTTATGTCGAGAGCATGCACACTACACAGCGTTTATGTCGAGAGCATGTACACAAGACAGCGTTTATGTAGAGAGCATGCACAATAGACAGCGTTTACGTAGCGAGCATGCACACGAGACAGCGTTTATGTAGAGAGCATGCATACTAGACAGGGTTTATGTAGAGAGCATGCACACTAGACAGCGTTGATGTAGCGAGCATGCACACTAGACAGCGTTTATGTCAAGAGCATGCACACTAGACAGCGTTTATGTAAAGAGCATGCACACGAGACAGCGTTTATGCAAAGAGCATGCACACTAGACAGCGTTTATGTAGAGAGCATGCATACTCGACAGCGTTTATGTAGAGAGCATGCACACTAGACAGCGTTGATGTAGCGAGCATGCACACTAGACAGCGTTTATGTAGAGAGCATGCATACTAGACAGGGTTTATGTAGAGAGCATGCACACTAGACAGCGTTGATGTAGCGAGCATGCACACTAGACAGCGTTTATGTCAAGAGCATGCACACTAGACAGCGTTTATGTAGAGAGCATGCACACTAGACAGCGTTTATGTAGAGAGCATGCACACTAGACAGCGTTTATGTAGAGAGCATGCACACTAGACAGCGTTTATGACAAGAGCATGCACACTGGACAGCATTTATGTAGAGAGCATGAACACGAGACAATGTTGATGTAGCGAGCATGCACACTAGACAGCGTTGATGTAGAGAGCATGCATACTCGACAGCGTTTATGTAGAGAGCATGAACACTAGACAGCGTTTATGGAGAGAGCATGCACACTAGACAGCATTTATGTAGAGAGCATGAACACGAGACAGCGTTTATGTAGAGAGCATGCACACCAGACAGCGTTTATGTAGAGAGCATGCACACAAGACAGCGTTTATGATAGAATGCACACTAGACAGCGTTTATGTAGAGAGCATGCATACTCGACAGCGTTTATGTAGAGAGCATGCACACTAGACAGCGTTGATGTAGCGAGCATGCACACTAGACAGCGTTTATGTAGAGAGCATGCATACTCGACAGCGTTTATGTAGAGAGCATGAACACGAGACAGCGTTTATGTAGAGAGCATGCACAATAGACAGCATTTATGTAGAGAGCATGCACACTAGACAGCATTTATGTAGAGAACATGCACACTAGACAGCGTTTATGATAGAGAGAATGCACACTAGACAGCGTTTATTTAGAGAGCATGCATACTCAAAAGCGTTTATGTAGAGAGCATGCACACTAGACAGCATTAATGTCGAGAGCATGCACACGAGACAGCATTTATGTAGAGAGCATGCACACTAGACAGTGTTTATGTAAAGAGCATATACACTAGACAGCGTTTACGTAGAGAGCATGCACACTAGACAGCATTTATGTCGAGAGCATGCACACTAGACAGCATTTATGTAGAGAACATGCACACTAGACAGCGTTTATGTAGAGAGCATGCACACTAGACAGCGTTTATGTAAAGAGCATGCACACTAGACAGCATTTATGTCGAGAGCATGAACACTAGACAGCGTTTATGGAGAGAGCATGAACACTAGACAGCGTTAATGTAAAGAGCATGCACAGTCGACAGCATTTATGTAGAGAACATGCAAACTAGACAGCATTTATGTAGAGAGCATGAACACGAGACAGCGTTTATGTAGAGAGCATGCACACCAGACAGCGTTTATGTAGAGAGCATGCACACTAGACAGCGTTTATGATAGAGAGAATGCACACTAGACAGCGTTTATGTAGAGACCATGCATACTCGACAGCGTTTATGTAGAGCATGCACACTAGACAGCTTTGATGTAGCGAGCATGCACAATAGACAGCGTTTATGTAGAGAGCATGCACACTAGACAGCGTTTATGTAGAGAGCATGCACGCTTGACAGCGTTTATGTAAAGAGCATGCACACGAGACAGCGTTTATGTAAAGAGCATGCACACGAGACAGCGTTTATGTAAAGAGCATGCACACTAGACAGCATTTATGTAGAGTATGCACACTAGACAGCATTTATGTAGAGAACATGCACACTAGACAGCATTTATGTAGAGAACATGCACACTAGACAGCGTTCATGTAGAGAGGATGTACACTAGACAGCATTTATGTAGAGAACATGCACACTAGACAGCATTTATGTCGAGAGCATGCACACTAGACAGTGTTTATGTCGAGAGCATGCACACTACACAGCGTTTATGTCGAGAGCATGTACACAAGACAGCGTTTATGTAGAGAGCATGCACAATAGACAGCGTTTACGTAGCGAGCATGCACACGAGACAGCGTTTATGTAGAGAGCATGCACACTAGACAACGTTTATGTAAAGAGCATGCACGCTTGACAGCGTTTATGTAAAGAGCATGCACACGAGACAGCGTTTATGCAAAGAGCATGCACACTAGACAGCGTTTATGTAGAGAGCATGCATACTCGACAGCGTTTATGTAGAGAGCATGCACACTAGACAGCGTTGATGTAGCGAGCATGCACACTAGACAGAGTTTATGTAGAGAGCATGCATACTAGACAGGGTTTATGTAGAGAGCATGCACACTAGACAGCGTTGATGTAGCGAGCATGCACACTAGACAGCGTTTATGTCAAGAGCATGCACACTAGACAGCGTTTATGTAGAGAGCATGCACACTAGACAGCGTTTATGTAGAGAGCATGCACACTAGACAGCGTTTATGTAGAGAGCATGCACACTAGACAGCGTTTATGTAGAGAGCATGCACACTAGACAGCGTTTATGACAAGAGCATGCACACTGGACAGCATTTATGTAGAGAGCATGAACACGAGACAGCGTTGATGTAGCGAGCATGCACACTAGACAGCGTTGATGTAGAGAGCATGCATACTCGACAGCGTTTATGTAGAGAGCATGAACACTAGACAGCGTTTATGGAGAGAGCATGCACACTAGACAGCATTTATGTAGAGAGCATGAACACGAGACAGCGTTTATGTAGAGAGCATGCACACCAGACAGCGTTTATGTAGAGAGCATGCACACAAGACAGCGTTTATGATAGAATGCACACTAGACAGCGTTTATGTAGAGAGCATGCATACTCGACAGCGTTGATGTAGCGAGCATGCACACTAGACAGCGTTGATGTAGCGAGCATGCACACTAGACAGCGTTTATGTAGAGAGCATGCATACTCGACAGCGTTTATGTAGAGAGCATGAACACGAGACAGCGTTTATGTAGAGAGCATGCACAATAGACAGCATTTATGTAGAGAGCATGCACACTAGACAGCATTTATGTAGAGAACATGCACACTAGACAGCGTTTATGATAGAGAGAATGCACACTAGACAGCGTTTATTTAGAGAGCATGCATACTCAAAAGCGTTTATGTAGAGAGCATGCACACTAGACAGCATTAATGTCGAGAGCATGCACACGAGACAGCATTTATGTAGAGAGCATGCACAATAGACAGTGTTTATGTAAAGAGCATATACACTAGACAGCGTTTACGTAGAGAGCATGCACACTAGACAGCATTTATGTCGAGAGCATGCACACTAGACAGCATTTATGTAGAGAACATGCACACTAGACAGCGTTTATGTAGAGAGCATGCACACTAGACAGCGTTTATGTAAAGAGCATGCACACTAGACAGCATTTATGTCGAGAGCATGAACACTAGACAGCGTTTATGGAGAGAGCATGAACACTAGACAGCGTTAATGTAAAGAGCATGCACAGTCGACAGCATTTATGTAGAGAACATGCAAACTAGACAGCATTTATGTAGAGAGCATGAACACGAGACAGCGTTTATGTAGAGAGCATGCACACCAGACAGCGTTTATGTAGAGAGCATGCACACTAGACAGCGTTTATGATAGAGAGAATGCACACTAGACAGCGTTTATGTAGAGACCATGCATACTCGACAGCGTTTATGTAGCGAGCATGCACACTAGACAGCGTTGATGTAGCGAGCATGCACAATAGACAGCGTTTATGTAGAGAGCATGCATACTCGACAGCGTTCATGTAGAGCATGAACACGAGACAGCGTTTATGTAGAGAGCATGCACAGTAGACAGCGTTTATGTAGAGAGCATGCACACTAGACAACATTTATGTAGAGAACATGCACACTAGACAGCGTTTATGATAGAGAGAATGCACACTAGACAGCGTTTATTTAGAGAGCATGCATACTCGACAGCGTTTATGTAGAGAGCATGCACACTAGACAGCATTAATGTCGAGAGCATTCACACGAGACAGCATTTATGTAGAGAGCATGCACACTAGACAGCGTTTACGTAGAGATCATGCACACTAGACAGCATTTATATCGAGAGCATGCACACTAGACAGCGTTTATGTAGAGAGCATGCACACTAGACAGCATTTATGTAGAGAGCATGCACACTAGACAGCGTTTATGTAGAGAGCATGAACACTAGACAGCGTTTATGTAGAGAACATGCACACTACAGCATTTATGTAGAGAACATGTACACTAGACAGCATTTATGTCGAGAGCATGCACACTAGACAGCATTTATGTAGAGAACATGCAAACTAGACAGCGTTTATGTAGAGAGCATGCACACTAGACAGCGTTTATGTAAAGAGCATATACACTAGACAGCATTTATATAGAGAGCATGCACACTAGACAGCGTTAATGGAGAGAGCATGCACACTAGACAGCATTTATTTAGAGAGCATGCACACTAGACAGAGTTTATGTAGAGAGCATGTACACTAGACAGCGTTTATGTAGAGAACATGCACACTAGACAGCGTTTATGTAAAGAGTATGCACACTAGACAGCGTTTATTTAGAGAGCATGCACACTCGACAGAGTTTATTTAGCGAGCAGTCACACTAGACACCGTTTATGTAGCGAGCATGCACACTACACAGCGTTTATGTAGAGAGCATGCACACTAGACAGCATTTATGTTGAGAACATGCACACTAGACAGCGTTTATGTAGAGAGCATGTACACTAGACAGCATTTATGTCGAGAGCATGCACACTAGACAGCATTTATGTAGAGAGCATGTACACTAGACAGCGTTTATGTAGACAGCATGCACACTAGACAGCGTTTATGTAAAGAGCATATACACTAGACAGCGTTTATGTAGAGACCATGCATACTAGACAGCGTTTATGTAGAGAACATGCACACTAGACAGCGTTTATGTAGAGAGCATATACACTAGACAGCGTTTATGTAGAGAGCATGCATACTAGACAGCGTTTATGTAGACAGCATGCACACTAGACAGCGTTTATGTAAAGAGTATATACACTAGACAGCGTTTATGTAGAGAGCATGCATACTAGACAGCGTTTATGTAGAGAACATGCACACTAGACAGCGTTTATGTAGAGAGCATGTACACTAGACAGCGTTTATGTAGAGAGCATGCACAGTAGACAGTGTTTATGTAGACAGCATGCACACTAGACAGCGTTTATGTAGAGAGCATGTACACTAGACAACTTTTATGTAGAGAGCATGCACAGTAGACAGTGTTTATGTAGACAAAATGCACACTAGACAGCGTTTATGTCGAGAGCATGCACACTTGACAGCGTTTATGTAGAGAGCATGCACACTAGACAGCGTTTATGTCGAGAGCATGCACACTAGACAGTGTTTATGTCGAGAGCATGCACACTACACAGCGTTTATGTCGAGAGCATGTACACGAGACAGCGTTTATGTAGAGAGCATGCACACTTGACAGCGTTTATGTCGAGAGCATGCACACTAGACAGTGTTTATGTCGAGAGCATGCACACTACACAGCGTTTATGTTGAGAGCATGTACACGAGACAGCGTTTATGTCGAGAGCATGTACACGAGACAGCGTTTATGTAGAGAGCATGCACAATAGACAGCGTTTACGTAGCGAGCATGCACACTAGACAGCGTTTATGTAGAGAGCATGCACACTAGACAACGTTTATGTAAAGAGCATGCACACAAGACAGTGTTTATGTAGAGAGCATGCACGCTTGACAGCCTTTATGTAAAGAGCATGCACACGAGACAGCGTTTATGTAAAGAGCATGCACACTAGACAGCATTTCTGTAGAGAGTATGCACACTAGACAGCATTTATGTAGAGAACATGCACACTAGACAGCATTTATGTAGAGAACATGCACACTAGACAGCGTTTATGTAGCGAGCATGCACACTAGACAGCGTTTATGTAGAGAACATGCACACTAGACAGCATTTATGTAGAGAACATGTACACTAGACAGAATTTATGTCGAGAGCATGCACACTAGACAGCATTTATGTAGAGAACATGCAGACTAGACAGCGTTTATGTAGAGAGCATTCACACTAGACAGCGTTTATGTAAAGAGCATATACACTAGACAGCATTTATATAGAGAGCATGCACACTAGACAGCGTTTATGGAGAGAGCATGCACACTAGACAGCATTTATTTAGAGAGCATGAACACGAGACAGCGTTTACCGTAAATCCTCTAATATAGGCCGGGGCCTTTATTTCACTCAAGTGCATCTTGGTCCAGGCCATTATTGGAAGGAGGCCAGAATTAGAGGCAGGCCTCTATTTCTATTTGAGCAAAACAGACTACCAGTAGCATGAATAAAAACGAGATTTTGTGTCTATTTGAACCTATAAAATAGGTTCATTTATCGAAAAAGTACAGTTACCATAACGGTATACAGAACATTATCAACAAATAGCGGTAATTCAGACATCCTTTCCAGCAGCTGCAATTTTTCTGCACGGCAATACGAAAAAAAAAAAAAAAGACAACAAGGCTGCAATCTTGGCCAAACCGACTTGCAAAACAAAGTTTTGAAAAAATGGGATAAAAAGTTAACGGAAACTGTTCTGCCTGTGCCTGAACTGTAAGGTGCGCACTAGCGGTGTAATCCCCCCCCCCCAAAAAAAAAAAAAAAACGCTTGCGTGCTGCAGTTTCTATGAAGAGTCGATCTATAGGCTTATACACAAAACAACGATAGAACTTTAACTTGAAATTGAACAATAGCCTCCCATGAACACAGGCTGATATTTGAACAACATATGTGAACTACACACGACAATAAACAATAAACTCTTTATAGCCTCGATTAGAATCTAGTGAACTTGCTCAGCACTACCGCACGCACGACTCTGACACACACTGTAGCGCAACGTGGGGTACAGAGACTCGCTGAAAAACTCCTCGGGTATTTTTCTGAGTTTACCGAAAATCAGAGTAGAAGGAGCCACCCACCCTCTGTCTGGTTTGAAGCAGTTCTGTAGGACATTGAGCTTTACAGAGTCCGGTGCACATTTTAAGGCATCTGGTTGAAGTTTACCTATGTCTGATAAATCTGATGTCAGTGATAGCGGGCTGACTCGTGGCTCATTAGTAAAGCTATCTGATGGCTCATTTGTCAGCAAGGTGGAGCAACCATCTACTTCTGATCGTAATGGACATGGGGAGATGTAGGTGTTCTTATATGAAATTCACTGGATGTATGGCTAGTTTCAAATTCAGAGGTAGATGAAGGCAATTCCCTCAAAGGAACTGAGCTAGCAGGCGGCACGGTGGTGTAGTGGTTAGCGCTGTCGCCTCACAGCAAGAAGGTCCTGGGTTCGAGCCCCGGGGCCGGCGAGGGCCTTTCTGTGTGGAGTTTGCATGTTCTCCCCGTGTCCGCGTGGGTTTCCTCCGGGTGCTCCGGTTTCCCCCACAGTCCAAAGACATGCAGGTTAGGTTAACTGGTGACTCTAAATTGACCGTAGGTGTGAATGTGAGTGTGAATGGTTGTCTGTGTCTATGTATCAGCCCTGTGATGACCTGGCGACTTGTCCAGGGTGTACCCCGCCTTTCGCCCGTAGTCAGCTGGGATAGGCTCCAGCTTGCCTGCGACCCTGTAGAAGGATAAAGCGGCTAGAGATAATGAATGAATGAATGAACTGAGCTAGCATCCAGCTGCAGCGTACTGCTGCTAGGTTGCGGAGGAGTGGAAGCTGCCGGTGCCGTGTTACTAGCTGATACTGGAGAGGACTGGCAATCAGATGACACCCCTGGATCACTGCTTTTGGACTTTTTCGTAAAAGTCTGAAACAAGCTCGTTTGTTTCAGGGTTCGTTTACTCATTTTTGACTCGCTTCTCATTAAAAATTCTCGCACAAGCTCTGACTACTGACGATTGTCTGTCTCCGTTTCTCAAAACTGGAGAGAACTTCAGTGGTGCAAGAAAAGTATATCTGCATTGACCAATGAGCTTTCTTGGTCACGCACACCCTGCCCACTCCTGAAGCACACAAATGCGCCGGCACACACACGTGTCTCTCTCTCTCTCTCTCTCTCTTTCTCAAATTATGTTGCATTGCCAAAGCATTCAGGTAACAATTATAATTTTAAAAAAATATCTCTCTCCCCACGGTACGCCTAGTGCGTACGGCCATACGCCTGGCGGCGCCACTGATCACAATTGTCTTTCAGATCGGAACGATTGTGTAAGGCCACTATGATCTCAGAAACATCGTTGGTTATAGCCCCGGCCTGTATTAGAGTCCGGCCATTATTTACCTCCTCCGACAGCGAGACCGGCCAATATTAGAGTCCCGGCCAGTAATGGAATACAGGCCAGTATTAGAGGATTTACTGTATGTAGAGAGCATGCACACTAGACAGCGTTTATGTAGAGAGCATGCACACTAGACAGCGTTTATGTAGAGAGCATGCACACTAGACAGCGTTTATGTAGAGAGCATGCACACTAGACAGCATTTATGTAGAGAACATGCACAATAGACAGCGTTTATGATAGAGAGAATGCACACTAGACAGCGTTTATTTAGAGAGCATGCATACTCGACAGCGTTTATGTAGAGAGCATGCACACTAGACAGCATTAATGTCGAGAGCATGCACACGAGACAGCATTTATGTAGAGAGCATGCACACTAGACAGCGTTTACGTAGAGAGCATGCACACTAGACAGCATTTATGTCGAGAGCATGCACACTAGACAGCGTTTATGTAGAGAGCATGCACACTAGACAGCATTTATGTAGAGAACATGCACACTAGACAGCGTTTATGTAGAGAGCATGAACACTAGACAGCGTTTATGTAGAGAACATGCACACTATACAGCATTTATGTAGAGAACATGTACACTAGCACCAGAAGTCCCAGCATTTTTCTGTCTACCTAGAAGACCCACATAGGGGCCATTTGGCCCGACCGCTTTTCCCCAATACACTAATCACTCATTTTGTTATGGTAATGAGGCTGTTAGTGGCAGTTTGTGGGGTGAGGAGGTCACATTTCACACACTTCAGTGGTGAAGTCATGTTGGCTACTTCTGTGTGAGTGTGAGAATGAGGAATAAAAACACATTCTATTCTAAAATGTGAACATGTGAATGTCCCATGTGACCATAACGACTCATGTGACTGCAACCAGACAATTGTTTGATGGATAAATACCTCAGTGCACATGGACTATCGCTTCAGTTCCCTCAAGAATTTTGTGGTGAAAGAAGCTCCTCTCCAAGGAACGAAGATGCAGAGATTCAACATTCAACAGGCATTGTAAGATTTCATTTCTAAGCTGAAAGGTAACTAACAGCCACATTTCCATAACAAAATGAATGTCTACAGGGAGGACTTGGGGCCAATTGGCCCTCTTGTGGGTTTTCTAGGTAAAAAGGCCAAATGGCCCCTGTCTGGGACTTCTACTAGACAGCATTTATGTCGAGAGCATGCACACTAGACAGCATTTATGTAGAGAACATGCAAACGAGACAGCGTTTATGTAGAGAGCATGCACACTAGACAGTGTTTATGTAGAGAGCATGCACACTAGACAGTGTTTATGTAGAGAGCATGCAGACTAGACAGCGTTTATGTAGAGAGCATGCACACGAGACAGCGTTTATGTAAAGAGCATATAAACTAGACAGCGTTTATATAGGGAGCATGCACACTAGACAGCATTTATGTAGAGAGCATGCACACCAGACAGCGTTTATGTATAGAGCATTCACACGAGACAGCGTTTATGTATAGAGCATGCACACGAGACAGCGTTTATGTCGAGAGCATGCACACTAGACAGCGTTTATGTCGAGAGCATGCACACTAGACAGCGTTTATGTCGAGAGCATGCACACTAGACAGCGTTTATGTCGAGAGCATGCACACTAGACAGCGTTTATGTCGAGAGCATGCACACTAGACAGCGTTTATGTAGAGAGCATGCACACTAGACAGCGTTTATGTAGAGAGCATGCACACTAGACAGCGTTTATGATAGAGAGAATGCACACTAGACAGCGTTGATGTAGCGAGCATGCACACTAGACAGCGTTGATGTAGCGAGCATGCACACTAGACAGCGTTTATGTAGAGAGCATGCATACTAGACAGGGTTTATGTAGAGAGCATGCACACTAGACAGCGTTGATGTAGCGAGCATGCACACTAGACAGCGTTTATGTCGAGAGCATGCACACGAGAAAGCGTTTATGTCGAGAGCATGCACACTAGACAGCGATATTTCGAGAGCATGCACACTAGACAGCGTTTATGTAGAGAGCATGCATACTAGACAGGTTTTATGTAGAGAGTATGCACACCAGACAGCGTTTATGATAGAGAGAATACACACTAGACAGCGTTGATGTAGCGAGCATGCACACTAGACAGCGTTGATGTAGCGAGCATGCACACTAGACAGCGTTTATGTAGAGAGCATGCATACTAGACAGGTTTTATGTAGAGAGTATGCACACCAGACAGCGTTTATGTATAGAGCATGCAGACTAGACAGCGTTTATGTCGAGAGCATGCACACGAGAAAGCGTTTATGTCGAGAGCATGCACACTAGACAGCGATATTTCGAGAGCATGCACACTAGACAGCGTTTATGTAGAGCATGCACACTAGACAGCGTTTATGATAGAGAGAATACACACTAGACAGCGTTGATGTAGCGAGCATGCACACTAGACAGCGTTGATGTAGCGAGCATGCACACTAGACAGCGTTTATGTAGAGAGCCTGCCCACTAGACAGCGTTTATGTAGAGAGCATGCACACTAGACAGCGTTTATGTAGAGAGCATGCACACTAGACAGCGTTTATGTAGAGAGCATGCACACTAGACAGCGTTTATGTAGAGAACATGCACACTAGACAGCGTTTATGTAGAGATCATATACACTAGACAGCATTTATGTCGAGAGCATGCACACTGGACAGCATTTATGTAGAGAACATGAACACTAGACAGCGTTTATGTAGAGAGCATGCACACTAGACAGCATTAATGACAAGAGCATGCACACGAGACAGCATTTCTGTAGAGAGCATGAACACTAGACAGCGTTTATAGAGAGAGCATGAACACTAGACAGCGTTAATGTAGCGAGCATGCACACTCGACAGCGTTTATGATAGAGAGAATGCACACTAGACAGCGTTTATGTCGAGAGCATGCACACGAGACAGCGTTTATGTCGAGAGCATGCACACGAGACAGCGTTTATGTCGAGAGCATGCACACTAGACAGCGTTATGTCGAGAGCATGCACACTAGACAGCGTTTATGTAGAGAGCATGCACACTAGACAGCGTTTATGATAGAGAGAATACACACTAGACAGCGTTTATGTAGAGAGCATGCATACTAGACAGGGTTTATGTAGAGAGCATGCACACTAGACAGCGTTGATGTAGCGAGCATGCACACTAGACAGCGTTTATGTCAAGAGCATGCCCACTAGACAGCGTTTATGTAGAGAGCATGCCCACTAGACAGCGTTTATGTAGAGAGCATGCCCACTAGACAGCGTTTATGTAGAGAGCATGCACACTAGACAGCGTTTATGTAGAGAGCATGCACACTAGACAGCGTTTATGTAGAGAACATGCACACTAGACAGCGTTTATGTAGAGATCATGTACACTAGACAGCATTTATGTCGAGAGCATGCACACTAGACAGCATTTATGTAGAGAGCATGCACACCAGACAGCGTTTATGTATAGAGCATGCACACTAGACAGCATTTATGTCGAGAGCATGCACACGAGACAGCGTTTATGTAGAGAGCATGCACACTAGACAGCATTTATGTAGAGAGCCTGAACACTAGACAGCATTTATGTAGAGAGCATGAACATGAGACAGCGTTTATGTAGAGAGCATGCACACTAGACAGCGTTTATGTAGAGAGCATGCACACTAGACAGCGTTTATGTAGAGAACATGCACACTAGACAGCGTTTATGTAGAGATCATGTACACTAGACAGCATTTATATCGAGATCATGCACACTAGACAGCGTTTATGTAGAGAGCATGCACACCAGACAGCGTTTATGTATAGAGCATGCACACGAGACAGCATTTATGTCGAGAGCATGCACACGAGACAGCGTTTATGTAGAGAGCATGCACACTAGACAGCGTTCATGTAGAGAGCATGCACACTAGACAGCATTTATGTAGAGAACATGAACACTAGACAGCGTTTATGTAGAGAGCATGCACACTAGACAGCATTTATGACAAGAGCATGCACACCAGACAGCGTTCATGTAGAGAGCATGTACACTAGACAGCATTTATGTCGAGAGCATGCACACTAGACAGCATTTATGTAGAGAACATGAACACTAGACAGCGTTTATGTAGAGAGCATGCACACTAGACAGCATTTATGACAAGAGCATGCACACTAGACAGCATTTATGTAGAGAGCATGAACACTAGACAGCGTTTATGGAGAGAGCATGAACACTAGACAGCGTTAATGTAGAGAGCATGAACACTAGACAGCGTTTATGATAGAGAGAATGCACACTAGACAGCTTTGATGTAGAGAGCATGCATACTCGACAGCGTTTATGTAGAGAGCATGAACACGAGACAGCGTTTATGTAGAGAGCATGTACACTAGACAGTGTTTATGTCAAGAGCATGCATACTAGACAGCGTTTATGTAGAGAGCATGAACACTACACAGTGTTTATGTAGAGAGCATGCACACTAGACAGCGTTTATGTAGAGAGCATGCACACTAGGCAGCGTTCATGTAGAGAGCATGTACACTAGACAGCATTTATGTAGAGAGCATGCACATGAGACAGCGTTCATGTAGAGAGCATGTACACTAGACAGCATTTATGTCAAGACAATGCACACTAGACAGCTTTTATGTAGAGAACATGCACACTAGACAGCGTTGATGTAGAGAGCATGCACACTAGACAGCGTTTATGTAGAGAGCCTGAACACTAGACAGCATTTATGTAGAGAGCATGAACACGAGACAGCGTTCATGTAGAGAGCATGTACACTAGACAGCGTTTATGTAGAGAGCATGCACACTAGACAGCGTTTATGTAGAGAGCATGAACACGAGACAGCGTTTATGTAGAGAGCATGCACACCAGACAGCGTTTATGTAGAGAGCATGCACACTAGACAGCGTTTATGATAGAGAGAATGCACACTAGACAGCGTTTATGTAGAGAGCATGCATACTCGACAGAGTTTATGTAGAGAGCATGAACACTAGACAGCGTTGATGTAGCGAGCATGCACACTAGACAGCGTTTATGTAGAGAGGATGCATACTTGACAGCGTTTATGTAGAGACCATGAACACGAGACAGCGTTTATGTAGAGAACATGCACACTAGACAGCGTTTATGTAGAGAGCATGCACACTAGACAGCATTTATGTAGAGAACATGCACACTAGACAGTGTTTATTTAAAGAGCATGCACACTAGACAGCATTTATGTAAGAGCATGAACACTAGACAGCGTTTACGTAGAGAGCATGCACACCAGACAGCATTTACGTAGAGAGCATGCACACTAGACAGCATTTATGTAGAGAACATGCACACTAGACAGCGTTTATGTAAAGAGCATGAACACTAGACAGCGTTTATGGAGAGAGCATGAACACGAGACAGCGTTTATGTAGAGAGCATGCACACCAGACAGCGTTTATGTAGAGAGCATGCACAGTAGACAGAATTTATGATAGAGAGAATGCACACTAGACAGCGTTCATGTAGAGAGCATGCATACTTGACAGCGTTTATGTAGAGAGCATGCACACTAGACAGCGTTTACATAGAGAGCATGCACACTAGACAGCGTTTATGTAGAGAGTATGCACAGTGGACAGCATTTATGTAGAGAACATGCACACTAGACAGCGTTTATGTAGAGAGCATGAACACTAGATAGCGTTTATGTAGAGAGCATGCACACTAGACAGCGTTTATGTAGAGAACATGCACACTAGACTGCATTTATGTAGAGAAAATGTACACTAGACAGAATTTATGTCGAGAGCATGCACACTAGACAGCGTTTATGTAGAGAGCATATACACTAGACAGCATTTATATAGAGAGCATGCACACTAGACAGCGTTAATGGAGAGAGTATGCACACTAGACAGCATTTCTGTAGAGAGTATGCACACTAGACAGCATTTATGTAGAGAACATGCACACTAGACAGCATTTATGTAGAGAACATGCACACTAGACAGCATTTATGTAGAGAACATGCACACTAGACAGCGTTTATGTAGAGAGCATGCACACTAGACAGCGTTTATGTAGAGAACATGCACACTAGACTGCATTTATGTAGAGAAAATGTACACTAGACAGAATTTATGTCGAGAGCATGCACACTAGACAGCATTTATGTAGAGAGCATGTACACTCGACAGCGTTTATGTAGAGAGCATGAACACGAGACAGCGTTTATGTAGAGAGCATGCACACCAGACAGCGTTTGTGATAGAGAGAATGCACACTAGACAGCGTTTATGTAGAGAGCATTCATACTCGACAGCGTTTATGTAGAGAGCATGCACACTAGACAGCGTTTATGTAGAGAACATGCACACTAGACTGCATTTATGTAGAGAAAATGTACACTAGACAGAATTTATGTCGAGAGCATGCACACTAGACAGCGTTTATGTAGAGAGCATATACACTAGACAGCATTTATATAGAGAGCATGCACACTAGACAGCGTTTATGTAGAGAGCATGCATACTCGACAGCGTTTATGTAGAGAGCATGCACACTAGACAGCGTTTATGTAGAGAGGATGCATACTCGACAGCGTTTATGTAGAGACCATGAACACGAGACAGCGTTTATGTAGAGAGCATGCACACTAGACAGCATTTATGTAGAGAACATGCACACTAGACAGCGTTTATGTAGAGAGCATGCACACGAGACAGCATTTATGTAGAGAGCATGCACACTAGACAGCATTTATGTAGAGAACATGCACACTAGACAGCATTTATGTAGAGAACATGCACACTAGACAGCATTTATGTAGAGAACATGCACACTAGACTGCATTTATGTAGAGAACATGCACACTAGACTGCATTTATGTAGAGAGCATGCACACTAGACAGCATTTATGTGGAGAACATGCACACTAGACAGCGTTTATGTAGAGAGCATGCACACTAGACAGCGTTTATGTAGAGAACATGCACACTAGACTGCATTTATGTAGAGAAAATGTACACTAGACAGAATTTATGTCTAGAGCATGCACACTCGACAGCATTTATGTAGAGAACATGCAGACTAGACAGCGTTTATGTAGAGAGCATGCACACTAGACAGCGTTTATGTAAAGAGCATATACACTAGACAGCATTTATATAGAGAGCATGCACACTAGACAGCGTTTATGGAGAGAGCATGCACACAAGACAGCATTTATTTACAGAGCATGAACACGAGACAGCGTTTATGTAGAGAGCATGCACATCAGACAGCGTTTATGGTGAGAGCATGCACACTAGACAGCGTTTATGTAGAGAGCATGCATACTCGACAGCGTTTATGTAGAGAGCATGCACACTAGACAGCATTAATGTCGAGAGCATGCACACGAGACAGCGTTTATGTAGAGAGCATGCACACTTGACAGCGTTGACGTAGCGAGCATGCACACTAGACAGCTTTTATGTAGAGAGCATTCACACTAGACAGCGTTTATGTAGAGAACATGCACACTAGACAGCGTTTATGTAGAGAGCATGAACACTAGACAGCGTTTATGTAGAGAACATGCACACTATACAGCATTTATGTAGAGAACATGTACACTAGACAGCATTTATGTAGAGAACATGCACACTAGACAGCGTTTATGTAGAGAGCATGAACACTAGACAGCGTTTATGTAGAGAGCACGCACACTAGACAGCGTTTATGTAGAGAGCATGCACACTAGACAGCATTTATGTAGAGAACATGCACACTAGACAGCGTTTATGTAGAGAGCATGAACACTAGACAGCGTTTATGTAGAGAACATGCACACTATACAGCATTTATGTAGAGAACATGTACACTAGACAGCATTTATGTCGAGAGCATGCACACTAGACAGCATTTATGTAGAGAACATGTACACTAGACAGCATTTATGTAGAGAGCATGCACACTAGACAGCGTTTATGTAGAGAGCATGCAGACTAGACAGCGTTTATGTAGAGAGCATGCACAATAGACAGCGTTTATGTAAAGAGCATATAAACTAGACAGCGTTTATATAGAGAGCATGCACACTAGACAGGTTTTATGTAGAGAGTATGCACACCAGACAGCGTTTATGTATAGAGCATGCAGACTAGACAGCGTTTATGTAGAGAACATGCACACTAGACAGCGTTTATGTAGAGAGCATGCACACTAGACAGCGATATTTCGAGAGCATGCACACGAGAAAGCGTTTATGTCGAGAGCATGCACACTAGACAGCGATATTTCGAGAGCATGCACACTAGACAGCGTTTATGTAGAGCATGCACACTAGACAGCGTTTATGATAGAGAGAATACACACTAGACAGCGTTGATGTAGCGAGCATGCACACTAGACAGCGTTGATGTAGCGAGCATGCACACTAGACAGCGTTTATGTAGAGAGCCTGCCCACTAGACAGCGTTTATGTAGAGAGCATGCACACTAGACAGCGTTTATGTAGAGAGCATGCACACTAGACAGCGTTTATGTAGAGAGCATGCACACTAGACAGCGTTTATGTAGAGAACATGCACACTAGACAGCGTTTATGTAGAGATCATATACACTAGACAGCATTTATGTCGAGAGCATGCACACAAGACAGCATTTATGTAGAGAACATGTAGACTAGACAGCGTTTATGCAGAGAGCATGCACACTAGACAGCGTTTATGTAAAGAGCATATACACTAGACAGCATTTATGTATAGAGCATGCAGAGGAGACAGCGTTCATGTAGAGAGCATGCACACTAGACAGCGTTCATGTAGAGAGCATGCACACTAGACAGCGTTCATGTAGAGAGCATGTACACTAGACAGCATTTATGTCGAGAGCATGCACACTGGACAGCATTTATGTAGAGAACATGAACACTAGACAGCGTTTATGTAGAGAGCATGCACACTAGACAGCATTAATGACAAGAGCATGCACACGAGACAGCATTTCTGTAGAGAGCATGAACACTAGACAGCGTTTATAGAGAGAGCATGAACACTAGACAGCGTTAATGTAGCGAGCATGCACACTCGACAGCGTTTATGATAGAGAGAATGCACACTAGACAGCGTTTATGTCGAGAGCATGCACACGAGACAGCGTTTATGTCGAGAGCATGCACACGAGACAGCGTTTATGTCGAGAGCATGCACACTAGACAGCGTTATGTCGAGAGCATGCACACTAGACAGCGTTTATGTAGAGAGCATGAACACTACACAGCGTTTATGTAGAGAGCATGCACACTAGACAGCGTTTATGTCGAGAGCATGCACACTAGACAGCATTTAGGTAGAGAACATGCACACAAGACAGCGTTTATGTAGAGAGCATGCACACTAGACAGCATTTAGGTAGAGAACATGCACAATAGACAGCGTTTATGATCGAGAGAATGCACACTAGACAGCGTTGATTTAGAGAGCATGCATACTCGACAGCGTTTATGTAGAGAGCATGCACACTAGACAGCATTTATGTAGAGAGCATGCACACTAGACAGCATTTATGTAGAGAGCATGCACACTAGACAGCGTGTACGTAGAGAGCATGCACACTAGACAGCATTTATGTCGAGAGCATGCACACTAGACAGCATTTATGTAGAGAACATGCACACTAGACAGCGTTTATGTAGAGAGCATGCACACTAGACAGCATTTATGTAGAGAACATGCACACTAGACAGCGTTTATGTAGAGAGCATGCACACTAGGCAGCATTTATGTAGAGAGCATGCACACTAGACAGCATTTATGTAGAGAGCATGCACACTAGACAGCATTTATGTAGAGAACATGCACACTAGACAGCGTTTATGTAGAGAGCATGCACACTAGACAGCATTTATGTAGAGAACATGCACACGAGACAGCGTTTATGTAGAGAGCATGCACACTAGACAGCATTTATGTAGAGAACATGCACACTAGACAGCATTTATGTAGAGAGCATGCACACTAGACAGCATTTATGTAGAGAACATGCACACTAGACAGCGTTTATGTAGAGAGCATGCACACTAGGCAGCATTTATGTAGAGAGCATGCACACTAGACAGCGTTTATGTAGAGAACATGCACACTAGACAGCGTTTATGTAGAGAGCATGCACACTAGACAGCGTTTATGTAGAGAGCATGCACACTAGGCAGCATTTATGTAGAGAGCATGCACACTAGACAGCGTTTATGTAGAGAGCATGCACACTAGACAGCATTTATGTAGAGAACATGCACACTAGACAGCGTTTATGTAGAGAGCATGCACACTGGGCAGCATTTATGTAGATAGCATGCACACTAGACAGCGTTTATGTAGAGAGCATATACACTAGACAGCGTTCATGTAGAGAGCATGCACACTAGACAGCGTTCATGTAGAGAGCATGCACACTAGACAGCGTTCATGTAGAGAGCATGCACACTAGACAGCGTTCATGTAGAGAGCATGCACACTAGACAGCGTTCATGTAGAGAGCATGCACACTAGACAGCGTTCATGTAGAGAGCATGTACACTAGACAGCATTTATGTCGAGAGCATGCACACTAGACAGCGTTTATGTAGAGAGCATGCACACTGGGCAGCATTTATGTAGAGAGCATGCACACTAGACAGCGTTTATGTAGAGAGCATGCACACTAGACAGCATTTATGTAGAGAACATGCACACTAGACAGCGCTTATGTAGAGAGCATGAACACTAGACAGCGTTTATGTAGAGAGCATGCACACGAGACAGCATTTAGGTAGAGAACATGCACACTAGACAGCGTTATGTCGAGAGCATGCACACTAGACAGCGTTATGTCGAGAGCATGCACACTAGACAGCGTTTATGTCGAGAGCATGCATACTAGACAGCGTTTATGTAGAGAGCATGAACACTACACAGCGTTTATGTAGAGAGCATGCACACTAGACAGCGTTTATGTAGAGAGCATGCACACTAGGCAGCGTTTACGTAGAGAGCATGCACACTAGACAGCATTTATGTCGAGAGCATGCACACTAGACAGCGTTTATGTAGAGAGCATGCACACTAGACAGCATTTATGTAGAGAACATGCACACTAGACAGCGTTTATGTAGAGAGCATGAACACTAGACAGCGTTTATGTAGAGAACATGCACACTATACAGCATTTATGTAGAGAACATGTACACTAGACAGCATTTATGTCGAGAGCATGCACACTAGACAGCGTTTATGTAAAGAGCATGCACACTAGACAGCATTTATGTAGAGAGCATGCACACTAGACAGCGTTTATGGAGAGAGCATGTACACGAGATAGCGTTTATGTAGACAGCATGCACACTAGACAGCATTTATGTAGAGAGCATGCACACGAGACAGCGTTCATGTAGAGAGCATGTACACTAGACAGCATTTATGTCAAGACAATGCAGACTAGACAGAATTTATGTAGAGAACATGCACACTAGACAGCGTTTATGTAGAGAGCATGCACACTAGACAGCGTTTATGTAAAGAGCATGCACACTAGACAGCATTTATGTAGAGAGCCTGAACACTAGACAGCGTTTATGGAGAGAGCATGCACACTAGACAGCATTTAAGTAGAGAGCATGAACACGAGACAGCGTTTATGTAGAGAGCATGCACACCAGACAGCGTTTATGTAGAGAGCATGCACAATAGACAGCGTTTATAATAGAGATAATGCACACTAGACAGCGTTTATGTAGAGAGCATGCATACTCGACAGCGTTTATGTAGAGACCATGAACACGAGACAGCGTTTATGTAGAGAGCATGCACACTAGACAGCGTTTATGACGAGAGCATGCACACGAGACAGCATTTCTGTAGAGAACATGAACACTAGACAGCGTTTATGGAGAGAGCATGAACACTAGACAGCGTTTATGTAGAGAGCATGCACACTCGACAGCGTTTATGTAGAGAGCATGCACACTCGACAGCGTTTATGTAGAGAGCATGCACACTAGACAGCGTTTATGGAGAGAGCATGAACACTAGACAGCGTTAATGTAGAGAGCATGCACAATAGACAGTGTTTATGATAGAATGTACACTAGACAGCGTTTATGTAGAGAGCATGCACACTAGACAGCGTTTATGTAGAGAGCATGCACACTAGACAGCGTTTATGTAGAGAGCATGCACACTAGACAGCGTTTATGTAGAGAGCATGCACACTAGACAGCGTTTATGTAGAGAGCATGCACACTAGACAGCGTTTATGTAGAGAGCATGCACACTAGACAGCGTTTATGTAGAGAGCATGCACACAAGACAGCGTTTATATAAAGTGCATGCACAATAGACAGCGTTTATGTCGAGAGCATGCACACTACACAGCGTTTATGTCGAGAGCATGTACACGAGACAGCGTTTATGTAGAGAGCATGCACACTTGACAGCGTTGACGTAGCGAGCATGCACACTAGACAGCTTTTATGTAGAGAGCATTCACACTAGACAGCGTTTATATAGAGCACGCACACTAGACAGCGTTTATGTAGAGAGCATGCACACGAGGCAGCGTTTATGGAAAGAGCATGCACACTAGACAGCGTTTATGTAAAGAACATGCACACTAGACAGTGTTTATGTAGAGAGTATGCACACTATACAGCGTTTAGGATAGAGAGAATGCACACTTGACAGCATTAATGTAGAGAGCATGCACAATAGACAGTGTTTATGATAGAATGTACACTAGACAGCGTTTATGTAAAGAGCATGCACACTAGACAGCTTTTATGTAAAGAGCATGCACACTAGACAGCATTTATGTAGAGAGTATGCACACTAGACAGCGTTTATGATAGAGAGAATGCACACTAGACAGCATTTATGTATAGAGCATGCACACTAGACAGCATTTATGTAGAGAACATGCACACTAGACAGAATTTATGGAGAGATCATGTACACTAGACAGCATTTATGTCGAGAGCATACACAATAGACAGCATTTATGTCGAGAGCATGCACACTAGACAGCGTTTATGTAGAGAGCATGCACACTAGACAGCGTTTATGTAGAGAGCATTCACAATAGATAGCATTTATATAAAGAGCACGCACACTAGACAGCGTTTATGTCGAGAGCATACACAATAGACAGCATTTATGTCGAGAGCATGCACACTAGACAGTGTTTATGTAGAGAGCATGCACACGAGACAGCGTTTATGTAAAGAGCATGCACACTAGACAGCGTTTATGTCGAGAGCATGCACACTACACAGCGTTTTTGTCGAGAGCATGCACACGAGACAGCGTTTATATAAAGTGCATGCACACTAGACAGCGTTTATGTCGAGAGCATGCACACTACACAGCGTTTTTGTCGAGAGCATGTACACGAGACAGCGTTTATGTAGAGAGCATGCACACTAGACAGCTTTTATGTAGAGAGCATGCACACTAGACAGCGTTTAAATAAAGAGCATGCACACGAGACAGCGTTTATATAAAGTGCATGCACACTAGACAGCGTTTATGTAAAGAACATGCACACTAGACAGCGTTTATGTAGAGAGTATGCACACTATACAGCGTTTATGTAGAGAGCATGCACACTAGACAGCGTTTATGTAGAGAGCATGCACACTAGACAGCGTTTATGTAGAGAGCATGCACACAAGACAGCGTTTATATAAAGTGCATGCACACTAGACAGCGTTTATGTCGAGAGCATGCACACTAGACAGTGTTTATGTAAAGAGCATATACACAAGACAGCGTTTACGTAGAGAGCATGCACACTAGACAGCATTTATGTCGAGAGCATGCACACTACACAGCATTTATGTAGAGAGCATGCACACTAGACAGCGTTTATGTAAAGAGCATGCACACTAGACAGCATTTATGTAAGAGCATGAACACTAGACAGCGTTTATGTAGAGAGCATGCACGCCAGACAGCATTTACGTTGAGAGCATGCACACTAGACAGCATTTATGTAGAGAACATGCACACTAGACAGCGTTTATGTAAAGAGCATGCACACTAGACAGCGTTTATGTAAAGAGCATGAACACTAGACAGCGTTTATGTAGAGAGCATGCACACCAGACAGCATTTACGTAGAGAGCATGCACACTAGACAGCATTTATGTAGAGAACATGCACACTAGACAGCGTTTATGTAAAGAGCATGCACACTAGACAGTGTTTATGTAAAGAGCATATACACTAGACAGCGTTTACGTAGAGAGCATGCACACTAGACAGCGTTTATGTAAAGAGCATGAACACTAGACAGCGTTTATGGAGAGAGCATGCACACTAGACAGTGTTTATGTAAAGAGCATATACACTAGACAGCGTTTACGTAGAGAGCATGCACACTAGACAGCGTTTATGTAAAGAGCATGAACACTAGACAGCGTTTATGGAGAGAGCATGAACACTAGACAGCGTTTATGTAGAGAGCATGCACACCAGACAGCATTTACGTAGAGAGCATGCACACTAGACAGCATTTATGTAGAGAACATGCACACTAGACAGCGTTTATGTAAAGAGCATGCACACTAGACAGCGTTTATGTAAAGAGCATGAACACGAGACAGCGTTTATGGAGAGAGCATGCACACCAGACAGCGTTTATGTAAAGAGCATATACACTAGACAGCATTTATATAGAGAGCATGCACACTAGACAGCGTTAATGGAGAGAGTATGCACACTAGACAGCATTTATGTAGAGAGTATGCACACTAGACAGCATTTATGTAGAGAACATGCACACTAGACAGCATTTATGTAGAGAACATGCACACTAGACAGCATTTATGTAGAGAACATGCACACTAGACAGCATTTATGTAGAGAACATGCACACTAGACAGCGTTTATGTAGAGAGCATGCACACTAGACAGCGTTTATGTAGAGAGTATGCACACTAGACAGCATTTATGTAGAGAACATGCACACTAGACAGCGTTTATGTAGAGAGCATGCACACTAGACTGCATTTATGTAGAGAAAATGTACACTAGACAGAATTTATGTCGAGAGCATGCACACTAGACAGCATTTATGTAGAGAACATGCAGACTAGACAGCGTTTATGTAGAGAGCATGCACACTAGACAGCGTTTATGTAAAGAGCATATACACTAGACAGCATTTATATAGAGAGCATGCACACTAGACAGCGTTTATGGAGAGAGCCTGCACACAAGACAGCATTTATTTACAGAGCATGAACACGAGACAGCGTTTATGTAGAGAGCATGCACATCAGACAGCGTTTATGGTGAGAGCATGCACACTAGACAGCGTTTATGGAGAGAGCATGCACGCTAGACAGCGTTTATGTAGAGAGCATGCACACTAGACAGCATTTA
The DNA here is from genome assembly GCF_027579695.1 of Neoarius graeffei. Taxonomy (NCBI): domain Eukaryota; kingdom Metazoa; phylum Chordata; class Actinopteri; order Siluriformes; family Ariidae; genus Neoarius; species Neoarius graeffei. Next base: position 43,255,934 of record NC_083578.1, read on the forward strand.
GGTAGAGAACATGCACAATAGACAGCGTTTATGATCGAGAGAATGCACACTAGACAGCGTTTATTTAGAGAGCATGCATACTCGACAGCGTTTATGTAGAGAGCATGCACACTAGACAGCGTTTACGTAGAGAGCATGCACACTAGACAGCATTAATGTCGAGAGCATGCAAACGAGACAGCATTTATGTAGAGAGCATGCACACTAGACAGCGTTTACGTAGAGAGCATGCACACTAGACAGCGTTTATGTAGAGAGCATTCACACTAGACAGCATTTATGTCGAGAGCATGCACACTAGACAGCGTTTATGTAGAGAGCATGCACACTAGACAGCATTTATGTAGAGAACATGCACACTAGACAGCATTTATGTAGAGAACATGTACACTAGACAGCATTTATGTCGAGAGCATGCACACTAGACAGCATTTAGGTAGAGAACATGCACAACAGACAGCGTTTATGATCGAGAGAATGCACACTAGACAGCGTTTATGTAGAGAGCATGCACACTAGACAGCGTTTATGTAGAGAGCATGCACACTAGACAGCGTTTATGTAGAGAGCATGAACACTAGACAGCGTTTATGTAGAGAACATGCACACTATACAGCATTTATGTAGAGAACATGTACACTAGACAGCATTTATGTCGAGAGCATGCACACTAGACAGCATTTAGGTAGAGAACATGCACAATAGACAGCGTTTATGATCGAGAGAATGCACACTAGACAGCGTTTATTTAGAGAGCATGCACACTAGACAGCGTTTATTTAGAGAGCATGCATACTCGACAGCGTTTATGTAGAGAGCATGCACACTAGACAGCGTTTACGTAGAGAGCATGCACACTAGACAGCATTAATGTCGAGAGCATGCAAACGAGACAGCATTTATGTAGAGAGCATGCACACTAGACAGCGTTTACGTAGAGAGCATGCACACTAGACAGCATTAATGTCGAGAGCATGCAAACGAGACAGCATTTATGTCGAGAGCATGCACACTAGACAGCGTTTATGTAGAGAGCATGCACACTAGACAGCATTTATGTAGAGAACATGCACACTAGACAGCGTTTATGTAGAGAGCATGAACACTAGACAGCGTTTATGTAGAGAACATGCACACTATACAGCATTTATGTAGAGAACATGTACACTAGACAGCATTTATGTCGAGAGCATGCACACTAGACAGCATTTATGTAGAGAACATGTACACTAGACAGCGTTTATGTAGAGAGCATGCACACTAGACAGCGTTTATGTAGAGAGCATGCAGACTAGACAGCGTTTATGTAGAGAGCATGCACAATAGACAGCGTTTATGTAAAGAGCATATAAACTAGACAGCGTTTATATAGAGAGCATGCACACTAGACAGGATTTATGTAGAGAGTATGCACACCAGACAGCGTTTATGTATAGAGCATGCAGACTAGACAGCGGTGATGTAGCGAGCATGCACACTAGACAGCGTTTATGTATAGAGCATGCACACTAGACAGCGGTGATGTAGCGAGCATGCACACTAGACAGCGTTTATGTAGAGAGAATGCATACTCGACAGCGTTTATGTAGAGACCATGCACACTAGACAGCGTTTATGTCGAGAGCATGCACACTAGACAGCGTTTATGTAGAGAGCATGCACACTAGACAGCGTTTATGATAGAGAGAATACACACTAGACAGCGTTGATGTAGCGAGCATGCACACTAGACAGCGTTGATGTAGCGAGCATGCACACTAGACAGCGTTTATGTCAAGAGCATGCACACTAGACAGCGTTTATGTAGAGAGCATGCACACTAGACAGCATTTATGTAGAGAGCATGCACACTAGACAGCGTTTATGTAGAGAACATGCACACTAGACAGCGTTTATGTAGAGATCATATACACTAGACAGCATTTATGTCGAGAGCATGCACACAAGACAGCATTTATGTAGAGAACATGCAGACTAGACAGCGTTTATGTAGAGAGCATGCAGACTAGACAGCGTTTATGTAGAGAGCAAATACACTAGACAGCGTTTATATAGAGAGCATGCACACTAGACAGCGTTTATGGAGAGAGCATGCACACTAGACAGCATTTATGTAGAGAGCATACACACCAGACAGCGTTTATGTATAGAGCATGCACACGAGACAGCGTTCATGTAGAGAGCATGCACACTAGACAGCGTTCATGTAGAGAGCATGCACACTAGACAGCGTTCATGTAGAGAGCATGCACACTAGACAGCGTTCATGTAGAGAGCATGCACACTAGACAGCATTTATGTCGAGAGCATGCACACTAGACAGCATTTATGTAGAGAACATGAACACTAGACAGCATTTATGACAAGAGCATGCACACGAGACAGCATTTCTGTAGAGAGCATGAACACTAGACAGCGTTTATGGAGAGAGCATGAACACTAGACAGCGTTAATGTAGAGAGCATGCACACTCGACAGCGTTTATGATAGAGAATGCACACTAGACAGCTTTTATGTAGAGAGCATGCATACTCGACAGCGTTTATGTCGAGAGCATGAACACGAGACAGCGTTTATGTCGAGAGCATGCACACGAGACAGCGTTTATGTCGAGAGCATGCACACGAGACAGCGTTTATGTCGAGAGCATGCACACTAGACAGCATTTATGTAGAGAACATGTACACTAGACAGCATTTATGTAGAGAACATGCACACTAGACAGCGTTTATGGAGAGAGCATGCACACTAGACAGCATTTAAGTAGAGAGCATGAACACGAGACAGCGTTTATGTAGAGAGCATGCACACTCGACAGCGTTTATGATAGAGATAATGCACACTAGACAGCGTTTATGTAGAGAGCATGCATACTCGACAGCGTTTATGTAGAGAGCATGCACATTAGACAGCGGTGATGTAGCGAGCATGCACACTAGACAGCGTTTATGTAGAGAGAATGCATACTCGACAGCGTTTATGTAGAGACCATGAACACGAGACAGCGTTTATGTAGAGAGCATGCACACTAGACAGCGTTTATGACAAGAGCATGCAAACGAGACAGCATTTCTGTAGAGAGCATGAACACTAGACAGCGTTTATGGAGAGAGCATGAACACTAGACAGCGTTAATGTAGAGAGCATGCACACTCGACAGCGTTTATGTAGAGAGCATGCACACTAGACAGCGTTTATGTAGAGAGCATGCACACTAGACAGCGTTTATGTAGAGAGCATGCACACTAGACAGCGTTTATGTAGAGAGCATGCACACTAGACAGCGTTTATGTAGAGAGCATGCACACTAGACAGCGTTTATGTAGAGAGCATGCACACAAGACAGCGTTTATATAAAGTGCATGCACACTAGACAGCGTTTATGTCGAGAGCATGCACACTACACAGCGTTTATGTCGAGAGCATGTACATGAGACAGCGTTTATATAGAGCACGCACACTAGACAGCGTTTATGTAGAGAGCATGCACACGAGGCAGCGTTTATGTAATGAGCATGCACACTAGACAGCGTTTATGTAAAGAACATGCACACTAGACAGCGTTTATGTAGAGAGTATGCACACTAGACAGCGTTTATGTAAAGAGCATGCACACTAGACAGCATTTATGTAGAAAGCATGCACAATAGACAGTGTTTATGATAGAGAGAATGTACACTAGACAGCATTTATGTAAAGAGCATGCACACTAGACAGCATTTATGTAGAGAGCATGCACACTAGACAGCGTTTATGGAGAGAGCATGTACACGAGATTGCGTTTATGTAGAGAATATGTACACTAGACAGCATTTATGTCAAGACAATGCACACTAGACAGAATTTATGTAGAGAACATGCACACTAGACAGTGTTTATGTAGAGAGCATGCACACTAGACAGCGTTTATGTAAAGAGCATGCACACTAGACAGCATTTATGTAGAGAGCCTGAACACTAGACAGCGTTTATGGAGAGAGCATGCACACTAGACAGCGGTGATGTAGCGAGCATGCACACTAGACAGCGTTTATGTAGAGAGAATGCATACTCGACAGCGTTTATGTAGAGACCATGAACACGAGACAGCGTTTATGTAGAGAGCATGCACACTAGACAGCATTTATGTAGAGAGCCTGAACACGAGACAGCGTTTATGTAGAGAGCATGCACACGAGACAGCGGTGATGTAGCGAGCATGCACACTAGACAGCGTTTATGTAGAGAGAATGCATACTCGACAGCGTTTATGTAGAGACCATGAACACGAGACAGCGTTTATGTAGAGAGCATGCACACTAGACAGCGTTTATGACAAGAGCATGCACACGAGACAGCATTTCTGTAGAGAGCATGAACACTAGCCAGCGTTTATGGAGAGAGCATGAACACTAGAAAGCGTTAATGTAGAGAGCATGCACACTCGACAGCGTTTATGGAGAGAGCATGAACACTAGACAGCGTTAATGTAGAGAGCATGCACACTCGACAGCGTTTATGTAGAGAGCATGCACACAAGACAGCGTTTATGTCGAGAGCATGCACACTACACAGCGTTTATGTCGAGAGCATGTACATGAGACAGCGTTTATGTAGAGAGCATGCACACTTGACAGCGTTGACGTAGCGAGCATGCACACTAGACAGGTTTTATGTAGAGAGCATGCACACTAGACAGCGTTTATGTAGAGAGCATGCACACTAGACAGCGTTTATGTAGAGCGCATGCACACTAGACAGCCTTTATGTAGAGAGCATGCACACTAGACAGCGTTTATATAAAGTGCATGCACACTAGACAGAATTTATGTAGAGAACATGCACACTAGACAGCGTTTATGTAGAGAGCATGCACACTAGACAGCGTTTATGTAAAGAGCATGCACACTAGACAGCATTTATGTAGAGAGCCTGAACACTAGACAGCGTTTATGGAGAGAGCATGCACACTAGACAGCGGTGATGTAGCGAGCATGCACACTAGACAGCGTTTATGTAGAGAGAATGCATACTCGACAGCGTTTATGTAGAGAGCATGCACACTAGACAGCGTTTATGTAGAGCGCATGCACACTAGACAGCCTTTATGTAGAGAGCATGCACACTAGACAGCGTTTATATAAAGTGCATGCACACTAGACAGCGTTTATGATAGAGAGAATGCACACTTGACAGCATTAATGTAGAGAGCATGCACACAAGACAGCATTTATGTAGAGAACATGCAGACTAGACAGCGTTTATGTAGAGAGCATGCACACTTGACAGCGTTTATGTAAAGAGCAAATACACTAGACAGCGTTTATATAGAGAGCATGCACACTAGACAGCGTTTATGGAGAGAGCATGCACACTAGACAGCATTTATGTAGAGAGCATGCACACCAGACAGCGTTTATGTATAGAGCATGCACACGAGACAGCGTTCATGTAGAGAGCATGCACACTAGACAGCGTTCATGTAGAGAGCATGCACACTAGACAGCGTTCATGTAGAGAGCATGCACATTAGACAGCGTTCATGTAGAGAGCATGCACACTAGACAGCATTTATGTCGAGAGCATGCACACTAGACAGCATTTATGTAGAGAACATGAACACTAGACATCGTTTATGTAGAGAGCATGCACACTAGACAGCATTTATGACAAGAGCATACACAGGAGACAGCATTTCTGTAGAGAGCATGAACACTAGACAGCGTTAATGTAGAGAGCATGCACACTCGACAGCGTTTATGATAGAGAGAATGCACACTAGACAGCGTTTATGTAGAGAGCATGCACACGACAGCGTTTATGTCGAGAGCATGCACACTACACAGCGTTTATGTCGAGAGCATGTACATGAGACAGCGTTTATGTAGAGAGCATGCACACTTGACAGCGTTGACGTAGCGAGCATGCACACTAGACAGCTTTTATGTAGAGAGCATGCACACTAGACAGCGTTTATATAGAGCACGCACACTAGACAGCGTTTATGTAGAGAGCATGCACACGAGGCAGCGTTTATGTAAAGAGCATGCACACTAGACAGCGTTTATGTCGAGAGCATGCACACTAGACAGCGTTTATGTATAGAGCATGCACACTAGACAGCGTTTATGTCGAGAGCATGCACACTAGACAGCGTTTATGTCGAGAGCATGCACACTAGACAGCGTTTATGTAAAGAGCATGCACACTAGACAGCTTTTATGTAAAGAGCATGCACACTAGACAGCATTTATGTAGAGAGTATGCACACTAGACAGCGTTTATGATAGAGAGAATGCACACTAGACAGCATTTATGTATAGAGCATGCACACTAGACAGCATTTATGTAGAGAACATGCACACTAGACAGAGTTTATGTAGAGATCATGTACACTAGACAGCATTTATGTCGAGAGCATGCACAATAGACAGCATTTATGTCGAGAGCATGCACACTAGACAGCGTTTATGTAGAGAGCATGCACACTAGACAGCGTTTATGTAGAGAGCATTCACACTAGATAGCATTTATATAAAGAGCACGCACACTAGACAGCGTTTATGTAGAGAGCATGCACACGAGACAGCGTTTATGTAAAGAGCATGCACACTAGACAGCGTTTATGTCGAGAGCATGCACACTAGACAGCGTTTATGTCGAGAGCATGCACACTAGACAGCGTTTATGTAAAGAGCATGCACACTAGACAGCGTTTATGTCGAGAGCATGCACACTAGACAGCGTTTATGTAAAGAGCATGCACACTAGAAAGCGTTTATGTAGAGAGCATGCACACTAGACAGCGTTTATGTAAAGAGCATGCACACTAGACAGCGTTTATGTCGAGAGCATGCACACTAGACAGCGTTTATGTCGAGAGCATGCACACTAGACAGCGTTTATATAAAGAGCATGCACACGAGACAGCGTTTATGTAAAGAGCATGCACACTAGACAGCGTTTATGTAAAGAACATGCACACTAGACAGCGTTTATGTAGAGAGTATGCACACTATACAGCGTTTAAGATAGAGAGAATGCACACTTGACAGCATTAATGTAGAGAGCATGCACAATAGACAGCGTTTATGATAGAGAATGCACACTAGACAGCGTTTATGTAAAGAGCATGCACACTAGACAGCTTTTATGTAAAGAGCATGCACACTAGACAGCATTTATGTAGAGAGTATGCACACTAGACAGCGTTTATGATAGAGAGAATGCACACTAGACAGCATTTATGTAGAGCATGCACACTAGACAGCATTTATGTAGAGCATGCACACTAGACAGCATTTATGTAGAGAGCATGTACACTAGACACCGTTTACTTAGAGAGCATGCACACTGCACAGCGTTTATGTCGAGAGCCTGTACACTAGACAGCGTTTATGTAGAGAGCATGCACACTAGATAGCGATTATCTAGAGAGCATGTACACTTGACAGCGTTTATGTAGAGAGCATGCACACTAGACAGCGTTTATGTAGAGAGCATGCACACTTGACAGCGTTTATTTAGAGAGCATGCACACTAGATAGCATTTATGTAGAGAACATGCACACTAGACAGAGTTTATGTAGAGAGCATGCACTCTAGACAGCGTTTATGTAGAGAGCATGCACACTAGACAGCGTTTATGTAGAGAGCATGCACACTAGACAGCGTTTATGTAGAGAGCATGCACTCTAGACAGCGTTTATGTAGAGAGCATGCACACTAGACAGCGTTTATGTAGAGAGTATGCACACTAGACAGCGTTTATGATAGAGAGAATGCACACTAGACAGCATTTATGTAGAGAGCATGCACACTAGACAGCGTTTATGTAGAGAGCATGCACACTAGAGAGCATTTATGTAGAGAGCATGCACACTACACAGCGTTTATGTAGAGAGCATGCACACTAGACAGCATTTATGTAGAGAACATGCACACTAGACAGAGTTTATATAGAGAGCATGTACACTAGACAGCGTTTATGTAGAGAGCATGCACACTAGACAGCGTTTATGTAGAGAGGATGCACACTAGACAGCGTTTATGTCGAGAGCATGCACACTAGACAGCGTTTATGTAGAGAGCATGCACACTAGACAGCGTTTATGTAGAGAGCATGCACACTTGACAGCGTTTATTTAGAGAGCATGCACACTAGACAGCATTTATGTAGAGAACATGCACACTAGACAGCGTTTATGTAGAGAGCATGCACACTAGACAGCGTTTATGTAGAGAGGATGCACACTAGACAGCGTTTATGTAGAGAGCATGCACACTAGACAGCGTTTATGTAGAGAGCATGCACACTAGAGAGCGTTTATGTCGAGAGCATGCACACTAGACAGTATTTATGTAGAGAGCATGTACCCTAGACAGCATTTATGTAGAGAGCATGCACACTAGACAGCATTTATGTAGAGAACATGCACACTAGACAGAGTTTATGTAGAGAGCATGTACACTAGACAGCATTTATGTAGAGAGCATGTACACTAGACAGCGTTCATGGAGAGAGCATGCACACTAGACAGCATTTATGTATAGAGCATGAACACGAGACAGCGTTTATATAGAGAGCATGGACACCAGACTCCGTTTATGTAGAGAGCATGCACATTAGACAGCGTTGATGTAGAGAGCATGAACACTGGACAGCGTTTATGTAGAGAGCATGCACACAAGACAGCGTTTACTTAGAGAGCATGCACACTAGACAGCGTTTATGTAGAGAGCATGCACACTAGACAGCGTTTACTTAGAGAGCATGCATACTAGACAGCGTTTATGTAGAGAGCATGCACACTAGACAGCGTTTATGTAGAGAGCATGCACACAAGACAGCGTTTACTTAGAGAGCATGCACACTAGACAGCGTTTACTTAGAGAGCATGCACACAAGACAGCGTTTACTTAGAGAGCATGCACACTGGACAGCGTTTATGTAGAGAGCATGCACACTAGACAGCGTTTATGTAGAGAGCATGCACACAAGACAGCGTTTACTTAGAGAGCATGCACACTAGACAGCGTTTATGTAGAGCATGCACACTAGACAGCGTTTACTTAGAGAGCATGCACACTGGACAGCGTTTATGTCGAGAGCCTGTACACTAGACAGCGTTTATGTAGAGAGCATGCACACTAGATAGCGTTTATGTAGAGAGCATGTACACTAGACAGCGTTTTTGTCGAGAGCATGCACACTAGACAGCGTTTCTGTAGAGAGCATGCACACTAGACAGCGTTTATTTAGAGAGCATGCACACTAGACAGCGTTTATGTAGAGAGCATGCACACTTGACAGCGTTTATTTAGAGAGCATGCACACTAGACAGCATTTATGTAGAGAACATGCACACTAGACAGAGTTTATGTAGAGAGCATGCACACTAGACAGCGTTTATGTAGAGAGGATGCACATTAGACAGCGTTTATGTAGAGAGGATGCACACTAGACAGCGTTTATGTAGAGAGCATGTACACTAGACAGCGTTTATGTAGAGAGCATGTACACTAGACAGCGTTCATGGAGAGAGCATGCACACTAGACAGCATTTATGTATAGAGCATGAACACGAGACAGCGTTTATATAGAGAGCATGCACACCAGACACCGTTTATGTAGAGAGCATGCACATTAGACAGCGTTTATGTAGAGAGCATGTACACTAGACAGCGTTTTTGTCGAGAGCATGCACACTAGACAGCGTTTATTTAGAGAGCATGCACACTAGACAGCGTTTATTTAGAGAGCATGCACACTAGACAGCGTTTATGTAGAGAGCATGCACACTTGACAGCGTTTATTTAGAGAGCATGCACACTAGACAGCATTTATGTAGAGAACATGCACACTAGACAGCGTTTATGTAGAGAGCATGCACACTAGACAGCGTTTATGTAGAGAGGATGCACACTAGACAGCGTTTATGTAGAGAGCATGTACACTAGACAGCGTTTATGTAGAGAGCATGTACACTAGACAGCGTTTATGTAGAGAGCATGTACACTAGACAGCGTTCATGGAGAGAGCATGCACACTAGACAGCATTTATGTATAGAGCATGAACACGAGACAGCGTTTATATAGAGAGCATGCACACCAGACACCGTTTATGTAGTGAGCATGCACATTAGACAGCGTTGATGTAGAGAGCATGAACACTGGACAGCGTTTATGTAGAGAGCATGCACACTAGACAGCGTTTATGTAGAGAGCATGCACACGAGACAGCGTTTATGTAGAGAGCATGCACACGAGACAGCGTTTATGTAGAGAGCATGCACACGAGACAGCGTTTATGTAGAGAGCATGCACACGAGACAGCGTTTATGTAGAGAGCATGCACACGAGACAGCGTTTATGTAGAGAGCATGCACACGAGACAGCGTTTATGTAGAGAGCATGCACACAAGACAGCGTTTACTTAGAGCATGCACACTAGACAGCGTTTATGTAGAGAGCATGCACACTAGACAGCGTTTACTTAGAGAGCATGCACACTGGACAGCGTTTAGGTAGAGAGCATGCACACTAGATAGCGTTTATGTAGAGAGCATGCACACTAGACAGCGTTTTTGTCGAGAGCATGCACACTAGACAGCGTTTCTGTAGAGAGCATGCACACTAGACAGCGTTTATTTAGAGAGCATGCACACTAGACAGCGTTTATGTAGAGAGCATGCACACTTGACAGCGTTTATTTAGAGAGCATGCACACTAGACAGCATTTATGTAGAGAACATGCACACTAGACAGAGTTTATGTCGAGAGCATGCACACTAGACAGCGTTTATGTAGAGACCATGCACACAAGACAGCGTTTACTTAGAGAGCATGCACACTGGACAGCGTTTATGTCGAGAGCATGTACACGAGACAGCGTTTATGTAGAGAGCATGCACACTTGACAGCGTTTACTTAGAGAGCATGCACACTGGACAGCGTTTATGTAGAGAGCATGCACACTAGACACCGTTTATGTAGAGAGCATCTGCACTAGACAGCATTTATGTAGAGAGCATGCACACTAGACAGCATTTATGTAGAGAACATGCACACTAGACAGAGTTTATATAGAGAGCATGCACGCTAGACAGCGTTTATGTCGAGAGCCTGTACACTAGACAGCGTTTATGTAGCGAGCATGCACACTTGACAGAGTTTATGTAGAGAGCATGCACACTAGACAGCGTTTATGTAGAGAGCATGCACACTAGACACCGTTTATGTAGAGAGCATCTGCACTAGACAGCATTTATGTAGAGAGCATGCACACTAGACAGCATTTATGTAGAGAACATGCACACTAGACAGAGTTTATATAGAGAGCATGCACGCTAGACAGCGTTTATGTAGAGAGGATGCACACTAGAGAGCGTTTATGTAGAGAGCATGCACGCTAGACAGCGTTTATATAAATAGCACGCACACTAGACAGCGTTTATGTCGAGAGCATGTACACGAGACTGCGTTTATGTAAAGAGCATGCACACTTGACAGCGTCGACGTAGCGAGCATGCACACTAGACAGCTTTTATGTAGAGAGCATGCACAGTAGACAGCGTTTATGTAGAGAGCATGCACACTAGACAGCGTTTATATAAAGAGCACGCACACGAGACAGCGTTTATGTAGAGAGCATGCACACTAGATAGCGTTTATGTAGAGAGCATGCACACTAGACAGCATTTATGTAGAGAACATGCACACTAGACAGCGTTTATGTAGAGAGCATGCACACTAGACAGCGTTTATGTAGAGAGCATGTACACTAGACAGCGTTTATGTAGAGAGCATGCACACTAGACAGCGTTTATGTAGAGAGGATGCACACTAGACAGCGTTTATGTAGAGAGGATGCACACTAGAGAGCGTTTATGTAGAGAGGATGCACACTAGACAGCGTTTATGTAGAGAGCATGCACACTAGACAGCGTTTATATAAATAGCACGCACACTAGACAGCGTTTATGTAGAGAGCATGCACACGAGACAGCGTTTATGTAAAGAGCATGCACACTAGTCAGCGTTTATGTAAAGAACATGCACACTAGACAGCGTTTATGTAGAGAGTATGCACACTATACAGCGTTTAAGATAGAGAGAATGCACACTAGACAGCTTTTATGATAGAGAGAATGCACAGTAGACAGCGTTTATGTAAAGAGCATGCACACTAGACAGCGTTTATGTAGAGACCATACACACTAGACAGCATTTATGATAGAGAGAATGAACACAAGACAGCATTTATGTAGAGAGCATGCACACTAGACAGCGTTTATGTAGAGAGCATGCACACTAGACAGCGTTTATGTAGAGAGCATGCACAGTAGACAGCGTTTATTTAGAGAGCATGCACACTAGACAGCGTTTATGTAGAGAGCATGCACACTAGACAGCGTTTATTTAGAGAGCATGCACACTAGTCAGCGTTTATGTAGAGAGCATCTACACTAGTCAGCATTTATGTAGAGAGCATGCACACTAGACATCATTTATGTAGAGAACATGCACACTAGACAGAGTTTATGTAGAGAGCATGTACACTAGACAGCGTTTATGTAGAGAGCATGCACACTAGACAGCGTTTATGTAGAGAGGATGCACACTAGAGACCGTTTATGTCGAGAGGATGCACACTAGACAGCGTTGATGTAGAGAGCATGCACACTAAACAGCGTTTATGTAGAGCATGCACACTAGAGCGTTTATGTAGAGAGCATGCACACTACACAGCTTTTATGTAGAGAGCATGCACACGAGACAGCGTTTATGTAGAGAGCATGCACAATAGACAGCATTAATGTAGAGAGCATGTACCCTAGACAGCATTTATGTAGAGAGCATGCACACTAGACAGCATTTATGTAGAGAACATGCACACTAGACAGAGTTTATGTAGAGAGCATGTACACTTGACAGCATTTATGTCGAGAGCATGCACACTAGACAGCGTTTATGTAGAGAGCATGCACACTAGACAGCGTTTATGTAATGAGCATGCACACTAGACAGCATTTATGTAGAGAGCCTGCACACTGGACAGCATTTATGTCGAGAGCATGTACACTAGATAGCGTTTATGTAGAGAGCATGCACACTAGATAGCGTTTATGTAGAGAGCATGCACACTAGACAGCGTTTATGTAGAGAGCATGCACACTAGACAGCGTTTATGTAATGAGCATGCACACTAGACAGCATTTATGTAGAGAGCATGCACACTAGACAGCGTTTATGTAGAGAGCATGCACACGAGACAACGTTTATGTAAAGAGCATGCTCACTAGACAGCGTTTATGGAGAGAGCATGCACACTTGACAGCGTTTATGTAGAGAGCATGCACACTAGACAGCGTTTATATAAAGAGCACGCACACTAGACAGCGTTTATGTCGAGAGCATGCACACTACACAGCGTTTATGTCGAGAGCATGTACACGAGACTGCGTTTATGTAAAGAGCATGCACACTTGACAGCGTCGACGTAGCGAGCATGCACACTAGACAGCTTTTATGTAGAGAGCATGCACACGAGACAGCGTTTATGTAAAGAACATGCACACTAGACAGCGTTTATGTAGAGAGTATGCACACTATACAGCGTTTAAGATAGAGAGAATGCACACTTGACAGCATTAATGTAGAGAGCATGCACACTCGACAGCGTTTATGTAGAGAGCATGCACACTAGACAGCGTTTATGTAGAGAGCATACACACTAGACAGCATTTATGATAGAGAGAATGCACACAAGACAGCGTTTATGGAGAGAGCATGCACAATAGACAGCGTTAATGTCGAGAGCATGCACACTAGACAGCATTATTGTCGAGAGCATGCACACTAGACAGCGTTTATGTAGAGAGCATGCACACTAGACAGCGTTTATGTAGAGAGCATGCACACTAGACAGCGTTTATTTAGAGAGCATGCACACTAGTCAGCGTTTATGTAGAGAGCATCTACACTAGTCAGCATTTATGTAGAGAGCATGCACACTTGACAGCGTTGATGGAGAGAGCATGTACACTAGACAGCATTTATGTCGAGAGCATGCACAATAGACAGCATTTATGTCGAGAGCATGCACACTAGACAGCGTTTATGTAGAGAGCATGCACACTAGACAGCGTTTACTTAGAGAGCATGCACACTGGACAGCGTTTATGTCAAGAGCCTGTACACTAGACAGCGTTTATGTAGAGAGCATGCACACTAGATAGCGTTTATGTAGAGAGCATGTACACTAGACAGCGTTTTTGTCGAGAGCATGCACACTAGACAGCGTTTCTGTAGAGAGCATGCACACTAGACAGCGTTTATTTAGAGAGCATGCACACTAGACAGCGTTTATGTAGAGAGCATGCACACTTGACAGCGTTTATTTAGTGCCCTGTCACACTACGACGTTCTCACCAGCGTTCGAGTAACGTGTTGCGAAACGCAGAGGAACGTCGAGAACGTTAGAAAAAAGTTACAAGAAAGTTAGACGAGCGTCGGCAAACGTTGGGGAATGTCGAGGGACGTCGGCGAACGCTGAGGGTGAAAAATAGTTTTGGGTGTGCACAAAAATTCAGGACGTTCTATCAAAACGCTACTTACACGTTAGAGGAACGTTACACGAAAGTTTGCGGGCGTTACTCGAACGTTACTCGAAAGTCAGGACGTTCCCTGGACGCTAGGCGGACGCCGGCCCATCAGGGTCGAGTGTCCAGCGCGTGCCTAGCGCTTGGGTAACGCTTGCCTAACGCCTGTGTAACGTCCATCGAACGTCTGTCCAGCGTGTCGCCAACGTTTTTCAGCGTTCGTCAGCGTTCGCCGAGCGTTCTTAACGCTCATGTAACGCTCTTTCAACATCTTTCTAACGTCTGTCAGCGTTCTGAATTTTTCCAGCGTCTGTGTAACGTCCATGTAGCATCCTTGTAACTCGCCTGTAACCTACTGGTAGCGTTCAGGAGCATTTGGCAGGCACTTGCCAGAAATATATTTAAAAGGGGCTTGCAGAGGCCACCGACAGTCCTGTTGGAACTTTCACAGAGTGAAGACTTCAGAACAATGACAGACCAAGAGAAACACCAGTATGCTGTTGCTGCTCTCATGCATCACAACAACCTCCTGCAGTTGGCATTGCACCAGGTTAAGATGTCCAAGGCAGAGGCAAAGAAGAAAAGGAAGAGGAGAGGGAGAAAGAGCTGGGTGAGACCCTGGATAGGAAGGCGACCACAGTTTGGTGTTTATGACAAGCTGATGGCTGAACTCCGAGCTGAAGACCAAGCCTCCTTCCACAACTTCCTGCGCATGCCAGCAGTGATGTTTGATGAGCTGAGACAGAGAGTTGGTCCCAGGATCACCAAGAAGGACACTCGCTTTAGACCGGCCCTCGACCCTGGTATGAAGCTGGCCCTGACTTTGCGACACCTTGCCTCTGGTGACAGCTATGCTTCGCAGAAGTTTGCCTGGAGAGTACCTCACAACACACAGTCACTGGTGGTCAGAGAGGTTTGCCATGCCATACTGGACGAGTACCTGGATGAGATGCTGACCTGCCCCAGTACGCCAGAAGAGTGGAAGGAAGTTGCTGACAGATTCTATCAGAGGTGGAACTTCCCCCATGTCCTGGGAGCACTAGATGGCAAGCATGTGGCCATTAGGTGTCCTGCAGAGAGTGGCTCCTTGTATTACAACTACAAGGGGTTCTATTCCATCGTGTTGCTGGCCCTTGTGGATTCTGACTACAAGTTCCTGTGGGCAGATCTTGGAGGCCTGGGATCAGCATCCGATGCCCAGATCTACAACTCCAGTGAGCTGAAACATGGAGCTGAAGAAGACCTGCTTGGGTTTCCACAGCCTATACCTCTCCCACAAGACACTACAGATGTTCCATACTTCTTCATTGGAGATGACGCCTTTGCCCTGAGAGCCTACATGATGAAGCCCTACAGTCTCCGTGGTCTATCACAGGAGGAGCGCATTTTCAACTACAGACTGTCGAGAGCCAGGAGGGTCGTGGAGAACGCCTTTGGGATCCTTGCCAACAGGTTCCAGGTGATTCTTGGCACTATGCAGCACAAGCCAGAGACTGTGAAGCTGATAGTGAAGACCTGCTTGGTCCTTCACAACTTGATGAGGGTCAGATATCCAACACTGCAGAACCAACAGCTGGACCAGCCAGAAGGTCCAGAAGAAGACTTTGTGCCTGGTGCCTGGAGAGATGGCTTCAATATGGAAGACACACAGGTTGTTGCAGGCCCGAACACTGCGACCAAAGAAGCCAAGAAGCAGAGGAACCTCATCAAGCACTGGGTCAACTCCTCAGCTGGGGCACTGGACTGGCAGGACAGGATGGTGTAGACCTGGACCCTAGTGTTGCAATGCAGAATGGACTTAATATAGACTATACTTTTTGGTAGAAACTGAAATATTGTATGTGTAACTTAATTACAATGACTTATTTGTCGATAACAGTAATAATAAAAGTAATTGTGTGTGTCATTTCGAAGTAATTATTTTTACTGATCGCCCTACTTTTTTAGCCAATCTGTTCTAGGCATGATCTCTTTTTCAATTATTTATTTTACTGAGTTCCCGGTCGACCCCTTTTCACGTAACCAAACGTATAAAACAGTATTAATAAATGTCATAGTTTTATTTTGTATTGTTTTATTCTTTTTCATTTTTTTAACTTTATTTTTTTTTGGGGGATTTTGTATTTTTTTATTATATTTTTTATTTTAGATTTTACTTTTTTTTTTTTTTTTAAAATAAAAAGTAAACTAAAAAATAAAATAAAAAATAACATAAAATAAAATAAAACAGATAAAATAAAAGAAAAATATAAAATAAAACATACAATAAAAGAAAAATATAAAATAAAACAGATAAAATAAAAGAAAAATATAAAATAAAACATATACAATAAAAGAAAAATATAAAATAAAACAGATAAAATAAAAGAAAAATATAAAATAAAAAATATATTTTACTTTTTATTTTATTTTTTATTTTATCTTTTATTTTATATTTTATTGTATATTTTTTATTTTACCTTTTATTTTTTATTTTATCTTTTATTTTATTTTATAATTTTTTTTTACTTATTTTATTATTTTTTTTTTTCCATTATTTTTTTTGGGGGGAAAATATTAAAAACAAGAAATTGAAAGTTTCACGCAAGAACCAGGCAAAGTTCAAACTATGTACAACATTTATTTACAGATTCCTAAACAAAAAGTTCTACGAGTCAGTCTCTGGGTCCACTGGTGGCTGTGGAGTGTTGAGCGTGTCAGTCAGAGAGGTAGCCGTGGACGGGGTGGCAACTGGACCTGGACTGTCCAGGGTGCTGAATAAGTCGCTGACACTGGCTGCTGTAGACACTCCGGTGGGGAACACGGTAACGTCCGTGGCGGCACAAGTGACAACCAGGGCTGGAGAGCTGCTGCCTTGGTTGCTCTGGTCCATGGTGTGTCTGGCAGAGCTGATGGCCGTAGAGACGGAGGCATGGGTGGTGGCTGGTGCTGTCAGCGTGTGGAAGACGGGAGAGTTCCTACTCTGTTGCTGGAAGAACCTCTGTGGCTGGTAGTAGGAGTGAGGCTGCTGGAAGGACGAGTGAGGCTGCTGGAAGGACGAGTGAGGCTGCTGGAAGGACGAGTGAGGCTGCTGCTGGTGGTATCTGGCCATCCACTCCCTGGTCTGTGACTGCCAAGGAGTGCCAGTGGGCGGGTTGTCATGCCACTGGCTAGGGTCCGGCTGAAACATGTCGCTCTGGGCTAGCCTGGTGGTTGTGATGCCAGGAGGGGGGGCCGACCGACATGTAGCTGAGAAGGTAGGCAGGTCCTCCTCTTCCTCTTCACTGTCTTCATCCATCAGCCGCGTGAGGATCATGTTGATACTGGCCCTGGCCTTCTTGAACTTCCGGCTCGACATTGTGAGAAGGCTGTCCCTCACGTAGTTCGCAAAGGTTGACTCAGCGGTCACTGCTGGAGGCTGGAACAAACCCTTGAGTATAGCCTCTGACTCCTTGACCTTCTCCTGCAGGGTAGCCAACACGTCATCCTCAGTGGTGGTATCCTCATCCTGTCCAGATCGTCCGGGCCTCTTGGAACTGCTGCTGCTGGAGGCTGCTGTGGCAGGTGTGGAAGATCTGGAAGGTATGGCAGCACACTCCGTGATAGAAGGTCCAGATACCGGTAAATCCTCCTGGACAGTTGCTGCAGCTGAGGCTCTGCTGGGTAGGATGGGCTTGGCTGGCTCCGGTCTGTGTCGCACTACCTCCTGCAGGAACCTGAAGTTGTTGAGCACCCACTCGTCCCTCTCTGTTCTTCTTGGGGCACCGTCACCGCTCTTGTGTTTCAGGAGTCTGGTGTTCTTATCCCGCAGTGACCGGAACCAGCCCTTCAAGTGCTTCACCGTCTTCTGCATCTTCTCTGCCTGGGCCTCCCACAACTTCTCCTTGTTTGTGATCTTGTGGTAAGCCTGGAGCTTAGAGTCCCACAATGTCCGGTTCTCTTGTAACCACTCGACCATGATGGCCTCATCAGATTCAGAGAGGCTGTAATTTATCCTGTCACTCTTCTTCCTCTTGCCTCTGTCCTGTGAGGAGGCTGCTGACAAGCTTCTGGAGGAGGAGGAGGAGCAGCTAGACCCTGGAGACCCTGGAGAGGCTGGAGATGGCGACTGGGACCTGGAGGGGGTGACTGTTGCCCTCTTGTTCTTCGGCTGCTTCTGCTGCTGGCTGCCTGCTGGCTGGCTGTCAGCCTCGCTTTCAACAGGAGGGGGATGGACCTCTGCAGTGATGGAAACAACCTCCTGGCTGGGAGAGGATGCTGCTCGTTGGCCCCTGCTGCTGCACCGACCTCTGCTGCTGGCCCTCTTGCTCTTGGGAGGCATACTTCTTTTCTTTCGTTCGTTCTTCGTTTTGCGATGTTGACTGCGCGGTGGTTGAAATGGAAGTGATGCACTCTGGCCAAAAGCCCCCCCTTTTATACTGCGCGTCCAGCCGCAGGTTGGCGAAACGTCACAGGAACGTCACACAAACGCTCCACGCGTTACTCGAACGCTACAGGAACGCTAGGCAGACGCTGTGGAAACGTCGAGAACGTCAGCTAGACGCTGGACAAACGTCGAGAACGTTACCTGGACGCAAGGCAGACGCTACCCAAACGCTATGATAACGCTATCAAAGCGCTGTGGACGCTATGAGAACGCTAGGTTTTGCTGCTATTTTGGACCACAAACGTTGCCTGACACTGAGGGAACGTTGGCTGAGCGTTACCCAAGCGTTACAAGAACGTTACAACATCGTTGACCTAGAAACTTAATTTGAAGAACGTCGACGTTCCCCGGCGTTTCGCAAATTTTTAAAAACGCAACCAAACGTCGAACAAAACGCTATAGTGTGACAGGGCCCTTAGAGAGCATGCACACTAGACAGCATTTATGTAGAGAACATGCACACTAGACAGAGTTTATGTAGAGAGCATGCACACTAGACAGCGTTTATTTAGAGAGCATGCACACTAGACAGCGTTTATGTAGAGACCATGTACACTAGACAGCATTTATGTAGAGAGCATGCACACTTGACAGCGTTTATGTAGAGAGCATGCACACTAGACAGCGTTTATGTAGAGAGCATGCACACTAGACAGCGTTTATGGAGAGAGCATGCACACTAGACAGCATTTATGTATAGAGCATGAACACGAGACAGCGTTTATATAGAGAGCATGCACACCAGACACCGTTTATGTAGAGAGCATGCACACTAGACAGCGTTTATGTAGAGAGCATGCACACGAGACAGCGTTTATGTAAAGAACATGCACACTAGACAGCGTTTATGTAGAGAGCATGAACACTGGACAGCGTTTATGTAGAGAGCATGCACACTAGACAGCGTTTATGTAGAGAGCATGCACACTAGATAGCATTTATATAAAGAGCACTCACACTAGACAGCGTTTATGTAGAGAGCATGCACACGAGACAGCGTTTATGTAGAGAGCATGCACACTAGACAGCGTTTATGTAGAGAGCATGCACACTAGACAGCGTTTATGTAGAGAGCATGCACACTAGACAGTGTTTATGTAGAGAGCATGCACACTAGACAGCGTTTATGTAGAGAGCATGCACACAAGACAGCGTTTATATAAAGTGCATGCACACTAGACAGCGTTTATGTAGAGAGCATGTACACGAGACAGCGTTTATGTAGAGAGCATGCGCACTTGACAGCGTTGACGTAGCGAGCATGCACACTAGACAGCGTTTATGTAAAGAACATGCACACTAGACAGCGTTTATGTAGAGAGTATGCACACTATACAGCGTTTAAGATAGAGAGAATGCACACTTGACAGCATTAATGTAGAGAGAATGCACACTTGACAGCATTAATGTAGAGAGTATGCACACTAGACAGCGTTTATGTAGGGAGCATGCACACTAGACAGCGTTTATGTAGAGAGCATGCACACTAGACAGCATTAATGTAGAGAGTATGCACACTAGACAGCGTTTATGATAGAGAGAATGCACACTAGACAGCATTTATGTATAGAGCATGCACACTAGACAGCACTGATGTAGAGAACATGCACACTAGACAGAGTTTATGTAGAGATCATGTACACTAGACAGCATTTATGTCGAGAGCATGCACAATATACAGCATTTATGTCGAGAGCATGCACACTAGACAGCGTTTATGTAGAGAGCATGCACACGAGACAGCGTTTATGTAAAGAGCATGCACACTAGACAGCGTTTATGTAGGGAGCATGCACACTAGACAGCGTTTATGTAGAGAGCATGCACACTAGACAGCGTTTATGTAGAGAGCATGCACACAAGACAGCGTTTATATAAAGTGCATGCACACTAGACAGCGTTTATGTCGAGAGCATGCACACTACACAGCGTTTATGTAAAGAGCATGCACACTAGACAGCGTTTATGTAGGGAGCATGCACACTAGACAGCGTTTATGTAGAGAGCATGCACACTAGACAGCGTTTATGTAGAGAGCATGCACACAAGACAGCGTTTATATAAAGTGCATGCACACTAGACAGCGTTTATGTCGAGAGCATGCACACTACACAGCGTTTATGTCGAGAGCATGTACACGAGACAGCGTTTATGTAGAGAGCATGCACACTTGACAGCGTTGACGTAGCGAGCATGCACACTAGACAGCTTTTATGTAGAGAGCATGCACACTAGACAGCGTTTATATAAAGAGCACGCACACTAGACAGCGTTTATGTAGAGAGCATGCACACGAGACAGCGTTTATGTAAAGAGCATGCACACTAGACAGCGTTTATGTAAAGAACATGCACACTAGACAGCGTTTATGTAGAGAGTATGCACACTATACAGCGTTTAAGATAGAGAATGCACACTTGACAGCATTAGAGAGCATGCACAATAGACAGCGTTTATGATAGAGAGAATGCACACTAGACAGCGTTTATGTAAAGAGCATGCACACTAGACAGCTTTTATGTAAAGAGCATGCACACTAGACAGCATTTATGTAGAGAGTATGCACACGAGACAGCGTTTATGTAAAGAGCATGCACACTAGACAGCCTTTATGTAGGGAGCATGCACACTAGACAGCATTTATGTAGAGAACATGCACACTAGACAGCGTTTATGTAGAGAGCATGCACACTAGACAGCGTTTATGTAGAGAGCATGCACACAAGACAGCGTTTATATAAAGTGCATGCACACTAGACAGCGTTTATGTCGAGAGCATGCACACTACACAGCGTTTATGTCGAGAGCATGTACACGAGACAGCGTTTATGTAGAGAGCATGCACACTTGACAGCGTTGACGTAGCGAGCATGCACACTAGACAGCGTTGACGTAGCGAGCATGCACACTTGACAGCGTTGACGTAGCGAGCATGCACACTTGACAGCGTTGACGTAGCGAGCATGCACACTAGACAGCTTTTATGTAGAGAGCATGCACACTAGACAGCGTTTATATAAAGAGCACGCACACTAGACAGCGTTTATGTAGAGAGCATGCACACGAGACAGCGTTTATGTAAAGAGCATGCACACTAGACAGCGTTTATGTAAAGAACATGCACACTAGACAGCGTTTATGTAGAGAGTATGCACACTATACAGCGTTTAAGATAGAGAATGCACACTTGACAGCATTAGAGAGCATGCACAATAGACAGCGTTTATGATAGAGAGAATGCACACTAGACAGCGTTTATGTAAAGAGCATGCACACTAGACAGCTTTTATGTAAAGAGCATGCACACTAGACAGCATTTATGTAGAGAGTATGCACACTAGACAGCATTTATGATAGAGAGAATGCACACTAGACAGCATTTGTGTAGAGAGCATGCACACTAGACAGCATTTATGTAGAGAACATGCACACTAGACAGAGTTTATGTAGAGAGCATGTACACTAGACAGCATTTATGTCGAGAGCATGCACAATAGACAGCATTTATGTCGAGAGCATGCACACTAGACAGCGTTTATGTAGAGAGCATGCACACTAGACAGCGTTTACTTAGAGAGCATGCACACTGGACAGCGTTTATGTAGAGAGCATGCACACTAGATAGCGTTTATCTTGAGAGCATGTACACTAGACAGCGTTTATGTAGAGAGCATGCACACTAGACAGCGTTTATGTAGAGAGCATGCACACTAGACAGCGTCTATGTCGAGAGCATGCACACTAGACAGCGTTTATGTAGAGAGCATGCACACTAGACAGCGTTTATGTAGAGAGCATGCACACTAGACAGAGTTTATGTAGAGAGCATGCACACTAGACAGCGTTTATGTAGAGAGCATACACACTAGACAGCGTTTATGTAGAGAGCATGCACACTAGACAGCGTTTATATAGAGAGCATACACACTAGACAGCGTCTATGTCGAGAGCATGCACACTAGACAGCGTTTATATAGAGAGCATCTACACTAGACAGCATTTATGTAGAGAGCATGCACACTAGACAGCCTTTATGTAGAGAACATGCACACTAGACAGAGTTTATGTAGAGAGCATGTACACTAGACACCGTTTATGTCGCGAGCATGCACACTAGACAGCGTTTATTTCGAGAGTATGTACACTAGACAGCGTTTATGTAGAGAACATGCACACTAGACAGAGTTTATGTAGAGAGCATGTACACTAGACACCGTTTATGTAGAGAGGATGCACACTAGAGAGCGTTTATGTAGAGAGGATGCACACTAGACAGCGTTTATGTAGAGAGCATGCACACTAGACAGCGTTTATGTAGAGAGCATGCACACTGGACAGCGTTTATTTAGAGAGCATGCACACTAGACAGAGTTTATGTAGAGAGCATGCACACTAGACAGCGTTTATGTAGAGAGCATACACACTAGACAGCGTTTATGTAGAGAGCATGCACACTAGACAGCGTCTATGTCGAGAGCATGTACACTAGACAGCGTTTATGTAGAGAGCATCTACACTAGACAGCATTTATGTAGAGAGCATGCACACTAGACAGCCTTTATGTAGAGAACATGCACACTAGACAGAGTTTATGTAGAGAGCATGTACACTAGACAGCATTTATGTCGCGAGCATGCACACTAGACAGCGTTTATTTCGAGAGTATGTACACTAGACAGCGTTTATGTAGAGAGCATGCACACTAGACACTGTTTATGTAGAGAACATGCACACTAGACAGAGTTTATTTCGAGAGCATGTACACTAGACAGCGTTTATGGAGAGAGCATGCACACTAGACAGCGTTTACTTAGAGAGCATGCACACTACACAGTGTTTATGTAGAGAGCATGCACACGAGACAGCGTTTATGTAGAGAGCATGCACACTAGACAGTATTTATGTAGAGAGCATGCACACTAGACAGCATTTATGTAGAGAACATGCACACTAGACAGAGTTTATGTAGAGAGCATGTACACTAGACAGCGTTTATGGAGAGAGCATGCACACTAGACAGCGTTTATGTAGAGAGCATGCACACTAGACAGCTTTTATGTAGAGAGCATGCACACTAGACAGCGTTTATGTAGAGAGCATGCACACTAGACAGCTTTTATGTAGAGAGCATGCACACTAGACAGCGTTTATGTAGAGAGCATGCACACAAGACAGCGTTTATATAAAGTGCATGCACACTACACAGCGTTTATGTCGAGAGCATGTACACGAGACAGCGTTTATGTAGCGAGCATGCACACTAGATAGCGTTTATGTAGAGAGCATGTACACTAGACAGCGTTTATGTAGAGAGCATGCACACTAGACAGCGTTTATGTAGAGAGCATGCACACTAGACAGCGTTTATTTAGAGAGCATGCACACTAGACAGCGTTTATGTAGAGAGCATGCACACTTGACAGCGTTTATTTAGAGAGCATGCACACTAGACAGCATTTATGTAGAGAACATGCACACTAGACAGAGTTTATGTAGAGAGCATGCACACTAGACAGCGTTTATGTAGAGAGCATGCACACTAGACAGCGTTTATGTAGAGAGCATCTGCACTAGACAGCATTTATGTAGAGAGCATGCACACTAGACAGCATTTATGTAGAGAACATGCACACTAGACAGAGTTTATAGAGAGAGCATGTACACTAGACAGCGTTTATGTAGAGAGCATGCACACTAGACAGCGTTTATGTAGAGAGGATGCACACTAGAGAGCGTTTATGTAGAGAGGATGCACACTAGACAGCGTTTATGTAGAGAGCATGCATACTAGACAGCGTTTATGTAGAGAGCATGCACACTAGACAGCTTTTATGTAGAGAGCATGCACACTAGACAGCGTTTATATAAAGAGCACGCACACTAGACAGCGTTTATGTCGAGAGCATGCACACTACACAGCGTTTTTGTCGAGAGCATGTACACGAGACTGCGTTTATGTAAAGAGCATGCACACTAGACAGCGTTTATGTAGAGAAGATGCACACTAGACAGCGTTTATGTAGAGAGCATGCACACTAGACAGCGTTTATGTAGAGAGCATGCACACGAGACAGCGTTTATGTAAAGAGCATGCACACTAGACAGCGTTTATGTAAAGAGCATGCACACTAGACAGCGTTTATGGAGAGAGCATGCACACTAGACAGCGTTTATGGAGAGAGCATGCACACTAGACAGCGTTTATGTAGAGAGCATGCACACTAGACAGCGTTTATATAAAGAGCACGCACACTAGACAGCGTTTATGTAGGGAGCATGCACACTACACAGCGTTTTTGTCGAGAGCATGTACACGAGACTGCGTTTATGTAAAGAGCATGCACACTTGACAGCGTCGACGTAGCGAGCATGCACACGACAGCTTTTATTTAGAGAGCATGCACACTAGACAGCGTTTATATAAAGAGCACGCACACTAGACAGCGTTTATGTAGAGAGCATGCACACGAGACAGCGTTTATGTAAAGAGCATGCACACTAGACAGCGTTTATGTAAAGAACATGCACACTAGACAGCGTTTATGTAGAGAGAATGCACACTTGACAGCATTAATGTAGAGAGCATGCACAATAGACAGCGTTTATGATAGAGAGAATGCACACTCGACAGCGTTTATGTAAACAGCATGCACACTAGACAGCATTTATGTAAAGAGCATGCACACTAGACAGCATTTATGTCGAGAGCATGCACAATAGACAGCATTTATGTCGAGAGCATGCACACTAGACAGCGTTTATGTAGAGAGCATGCACACTAGACAGCGTTTACTTAGAGAGCATGTACACTCGACAGCGTTTATGTAGAGGGCATGCACACTAGAGAGCGTTTATGTAGAGAGCATGTACCCTAGACAGCGTTTATGTAGAGAGCATGTACCCTAGACAGCATTTATGTCGAGAGCATGCACACTAGACAGTGTTTATGTAGAGAGCATGCACACTAGACAGCGTTTATGTAGAGAGCATGTACCCTAGACAGCATTTATGTCGAGAGCATGCACACTAGACAGTGTTTATGTAGAGAGCATGCACACTAGACAGCGTTTACTTAGAGAGCATGCACACTGGACAGCGTTTATGTCGAGAGCATGTACACTCGACAGCGTTTATGTAGAGAGCATGCACACTAGATAGCGTTTATGTAGAGAGCATGCACACTAGACAGCGTTTATGTAGAGAGCATGCACACTAGACAGCGTTTATGTAGAGAGCATGCACACTAGACAGCGTTTATGTAGAGCATGCACACTAGACAACATTTATGTCGAGAGCATGTACACTCGACAGCGTTTATGTAGAGGGCATGCACACTAGACAGCGTTTATGTAGAGAGCATGCACACTAGACAGCGTTTATGTAGAGAGCATGCACACTAGACAGCGTTTATGTAGAGAGCCTGCACACTAGACAGCATTTATGTAGAGCATGCACACTCGACAACATTTATGTAGAGAGCATGCACACTAGACAGCGTTTACGTAGAGAGCATGCACACTAGACAGCGTTTATGTAGAGAGCATGCACACTAGACAGAGTTTATGTAGAGAGCATGCACACTAGACAGCGTTTATGTAGAGAGCATGCACACTAGACAGCGTTTATGTAGAGAGCATCTGCACTAGACAGCATTTATGTAGAGAGCATGCACACTAGACAGCATTTATGTAGAGAACATGCACACTAGACAGAGTTTATAGAGAGAGCATGTACACTAGACAGCGTTTATGTAGAGAGCATGCACACTAGACAGCGTTTATGTAGAGAGGATGCACACTAGACAGCGTTTATGGAGAGAGCATGCACACTAGACAGCGTTTATGTAGAGAGCATGCACACTAGATAGCGTTTATGTAAAGAGCATACACACTAGACAGCGTTTATGGAGAGAGCATGCACACTAGACAGCATTCATGTAGAGAGCATGCACACTAGACAGCATTCATGTAGAGAGCATGCACACTGCACAGCGTTTATGTAGAGAGCATGTACACGAGACAGCGTTTATGTAGAGAGGATGCACACTAGAGAGCGTTTATGTAGAGAACATGCACACTAGACAGAGTTTATGTCGAGAGCATGCACACTAGACAGCGTTTATGTAGAGAGCATGCACACTAGACAGCGTTTATGTAGAGGATGCACACTAGACAGCGTTTATGTAGAGAGCATGCACACTCGACAGCGTTTATTTAGAGAGCATGCACACTAGACAGCATTTATGTAGAGCATGCACACTAGACAGCGTTTATGTAGAGAGCATGTACACTAGACAGCGTTTATGTAGAGAGGATGCACACTAGAAAACGTTTATGTAGAGAGGATGCATACTAGACAGCGTTTATGTAGAGAGCATGCACACTAGACAGCGTTTATATAAAGAGCACGCACACTAGACAGCGTTTATGTAGAGAGCATGCACACGAGACAGCGTTTATGTAATGAGCATGCACACTAGACAGCGTTTATGTAAAGAACATGCACACTATACAGCGTTTATGTAAAGAGCATACACACTATACAGCATTCATGTAGAGAGCATGAACACGAGACAGCGTTTATGTAGAGAGCATGCACACTAGACAGAGTTTATTTCGAGAGCATGTACACTAGACAGCGTTTATGTAGAGAGCATGCACACTAGACAGCGTTTATGTAGAGAGGATGCACACTAGAGAGCGTTTATGTAGAGCATGCACACTAGAGAGCGTTTATATAGAGAGCATGCAGACTACACAGCTTTTATGTAGAGAGCATGCACACGATACAGCGTTTATGTAGAGAGCATGCACAATAGACAGCATTAATGTAGAGAGCATGTACCCTAGACAGAGATTATGTAGAGAGCATGTACACTTGACAGCATTTATGTCGAGAGCATGCACACTAGACAGCGTTTATGTAGAGAGCATGCACACTAGACAGCGTTTACTTAGAGAGCCTGCACACTGGACAGCGTTTATGTCGAGAGCATGTACACTCGACAGCGTTTTTTTAGAGAGCATGCACACTAGACAGCGTTTATGTAGAGAGCATGTACACTAGACAGCGTTTATTTAGAGAGCATGCACACTAGACAGCGTTTATGTCAAGAGCATGCACACTAGATAGCGTTTATGTAGAGAACATGCACACAAAACAGCATTTCTGGAGAGAGCATGCACACTAGACAGCGTTTATGTAGAGAACATGCACACAAAACAGCATTTCTGGAGAGAGCATGCACACTAGACAGCGTTTATGTAGAGAGCATGTACACTAGACAGCGTTTATTTAGAGAGCATGCACACTAGACAGCGTTTATGTCAAGAGCATGCACACTAGATAGCGTTTATTTAGAGAGCATGCACACTAGACAGCGTTTATGTAGAGAGCATGTACACTAGACAGCGTTTATGTAGAGAGCATGCACACTAGACAGCGTTTATGTAGAGAGCATGCACACTAGACAGCGTTTATGTAGAGAGCATGCACACTAGACAGCGTTTATGTAGAGAGCATGTACACTAGACAGCGTTTATTTAGAGAGCATGCACACTAGACAGCGTTTATGTAGAGAGCATGTACACTAGACAGCGTTTATTTAGAGAGCATGCACACTAGACAGCGTTTATGTCAAGAGCATGCACACTAGATAGCGTTTATGTCGAGAGCATGTACACTAGACAGCGTTTATGTAGAGAGCATGTACACTTGACAGCGTTTATGTAGAGAGCATGTACACTAGACAGCGTTTATTTAGAGAGCATGCACACTGGATAGCGTTTAAGTAGAGAGCATGTACACTTGACAGTGTTTATGTCGAGAGCATGCACACTACACAGCGTTCATGTCGAGAGCATGTACAAGAGACAGTGTTTATGTAGAGATCAAGCACACTAGACAGCGTTTACGTAGCGAGCATGCACACTAGACAGCGTTTATGGAGAGAGCATGAACACTAGACAGCGTTTATGTAGAGAGCATTCACACTAGACAGCATTTATGTAGAGAGTATGAACACGAGACAGCGTTCATGTAGAGCATGCACACTAGATAGCGTTTATTTAGAGAGCATGCACACTAGACAGCGTTTATTTAGAGAGCATGCACACTAGACAGCGTTTATGTCGAGAGCATGCACACTAGATAGCGTTTATGTCGAGAGCATGCACACTAGATCGCGTTTATGTCGAGAGCATGTACACTAGACAGCGTTTATGTAGAGAGCATGTACACTTGACAGCGTTTATGTAGAGAGCATGCACACTCGACAGCGTTTATGATAGAGAGAATGCGTACAAGACAGCATTTATGGAGAGAGCATGCAAACTAGACAGCGTTTATGTAGACTGCATGTACACTAGACAGCGTTTATGTAGAGGGCATGCATACTCGACAGCATTTAAGTAGAGAGCATCCACAATAGACAGCGTTTATGTTGAGAGCATGCACACAATCCAGCATTTATGGAGAGAGCATATACACTTGACAGCGTTTTTTTAGAGAGCATGCACACTCGACAGCGTTTATGGAGAGAGCATGCACACTAGACAGCTTTTATGTCGACTGCATGTACACTAGACAGCGTTTATGTAGTGGGCATGCACACTAGACAGCGTTTATGGAGAGAGCATGCACACGAGACAGCGTTTATGTCGAGGGCATGCACACTAGACAGCATTTATGGAAAGAGCTTGCAGACGAGACAGCGTTTATGTCGAGGGCATGCACACTAGACAGCATTTATGTAGAGAGCATGCACAATAGACAGCGTTTATGTAGACTGCATGTACACTAGACAGCGTTTATGTAGAGAGCATGCACACTAGACAGCGTTTATGTAGAGAGCATGCACACTAGACAGCGTTTATGTAGAGAGCATGTACACTTGACAGCGTTTATTTAGAGAGCATGCACACTCCACAGCGTTTATGATAGAGAGAATGCACACAAGACAGCATTTATGGAGAGAGCATGCACACTAGACAGCGTTTATGTAGACTGCATGTACACTAGACAGCGTTTATATAGAGAGCATGCACACAAGACAGCATTTATGGAGAGAGCATGCACACTAGACAGCGTTTATGTAGACTGCATGCACACTAGACAGCGTTTATGTAGTGGGCATGCACACTATATACAGCGTTTATGTAGAGAGCATGCACACTATACAGCGTTTATGTAGAGAGCATGCACACTATACAGCGTTTATATAGAGAGCATGCACACTGTACAGCGTTTATGTAGAGAGCATGCACACTAGACAGCGTTTATGTAGACTGCATGTACACTAGACAGCGTTTATGTAGAGAACATGCACACAAAACAGCATTTCTGGAGAGAGCATGCACACTAGACAGCGTTTATGTAGACTGCATGAACACTAGACAGCGTTTATGTAGAGAGCATGCACACAAAACAGCATTCATGGAGAGAGCATGCACACTAGACAGCGTTTATGTTTAGAGCATGTACACTTGACAGCGTTTATTTAGAGAGCATGCACACTCGACAGCGTTTATGAGAGAGAGAATGCACACTAGACAGCGTTTATGTAGACTGCATGTACACTAGACAGCGTTTATGTAGACAGCATGCACACAAGACAGCATTTATGGAGAGAGCATGCACACTAGACAGCGTTTATGTAGACTGCATGTACACTAGACAGCGTTTATGTAGACAGCATGCACACAAGACAGCATTTATGGAGAGAGCATGCACACTAGACAGCGTTTATGTAGACTGCATGCACACTAGACAGCGTTTATGTAGTGGGCATGCACACTAGACAGCGTTTATGTAGAGAGCATGCACACTAGACAGCGTTTATGTAGAGAGCATGCACACTAGACAGCGTTTATGTAGAGAGCATGCACACTATACAGCGTTTATGTAGATAGCAAACACAGTATACAGTGTTTATGTAGATAGCATGCACACGAGACAGCGTTTATGTAGAGAGCATGCACACTAGACAGCGTTTATGTAGACTGCATGCACACTAGACAGCGTTTATGTAGTGGGCATGCACAGTATATACAGCGTTTATGTAGAGAGCATGCACACTATACAGCGTTTATGTAGAGAGCATGCACACTATACAGCGTTTATATAGAGAGCATGCACACTGTACAGCGTTTATGTAGAGAGCATGCAAACTAGACAGCGTTTATGTAGACTGCATGTACACTAGACAGCGTTTATGTAGAGAACATGCACACAAAACAGCATTTCTGGAGAGAGCATGCACACTAGACAGCGTTTATGTAGACTGCATGAACACTAGACAGCGTTTATGTAGAGAGCATGCACACAAAACAGCATTCATGGAGAGAGCATGCACACTAGACAGCGTTTATGTAGACTGCATGCACACCAGACAGCGTTTATGTCGAGAGCATGCACACGAGACAGCGTTTATGTAGAGAGCATGCACACTAGACAGCGTTTATGTAGAGACCATGCACATTACACAGCGTTTATGTAAAGAGCATGCACACTAGACGGCGTTTATGTAGAGAGCATGCACACTAGACAGCGTTTATGTAGAGACCATGCACATTACACAGCGTTTATGTAGAGAGCATGCACACGAGACAGCGTTTAGATAAAGAGCATGCACACGAGACAGCGTTTATGTAGAGAGCATGCACACTAGACAGCGTTTATGATAAAGAGCATGCACACTAGACAGCTTTTATGTAGAGAGCATGCCCACAAGGCAGCGTTTATGTAAAGAGCATGCCCACTAGACAGCGTTTATGTAGAGAGCATGCCCACTAGACGGCGTTTATGTAGAGAGCATGCACACTAGACGGCGTTTATGTAGAGAGCATGCACACGATACGGCGTTTATGTAGAGAGCATGCACACGAGACAGCGTTTCTGTTGAGAGCATGTACACTACACAGCGTTTATGTAGAGAGCATGCACACTAGACAGCGTTTATGTAGAGAGCATGCACACTAGACAGCGTTTATTTAGAGATTATGCACACTAGACAGTGTTTATGTAGAGAGCATGCACATTATACAGCGTATATGCAGAGAGCATGCACACTAGACAGCGTTTATATAAAGAGCACGCACACTAGACAGCGTTTATGTAGAGAGCATGCGCACTAGACAGCATTAGTGTAGAGATTCTGCACACTAGACAGCGTTTATGTAGAGACCATGCACATTACACAGCGTTTATGTAAAGAGCATGCACACTAGACAGCGTTTATGTAGAGAGTATGCACACTAGACAACGTTTATGTAGAAAGCATGCACACTAGACAGCGTTTATGTAGAGAGCATGCACACTAGACAGCGTTTATGTAGAGAGCATGCACACTAGACAGCGTTTATGTAGAGAGCATGCACACGAGACAGCGTTTAGATAAAGAGCATGCACACGAGACAGCGTTTATGTAGAAAGCATGCACACTAGACAGCTTTTATGTAGAGAGCATGCACACTAGACAGCATTTATGTAAAAAGAGTATGCACACTAGACAGCGTTTATGTAGTGAGCATGCACACTAGACAGCGTTTTTGTAGAGAGCATGCACACTAGACAGCGTTTATATAGAGAGCATGCACGCTTGACTGCATTTATGTAGTGAGCATGCACACTAGACAGCTTTTATGTAGAGAGCATGCACACTAGACAGCATCAGTGTAGAGATTCTGCACACTAGACAGCGTTTATGTAGAGACCATGCACATTACACAGCGTTTATGTAAAGAGCATGCACACTAGACAGCGTTTATGTAGAGAGTATGCACACTAGACAACGTTTATGTAGAAAGCATGCACACTAGACAGCGTTTATGTAGAGAGCATGCACACTAGACAGCGTTTATGTAGAGAGCATGCACACGAGACAGCGTTTAGATAAAGAGCATGCACACGAGACAGCGTTTATGTAGAAAGCATGCACACTAGACAGCGTTTATGTAGAGAGCATGCACACTAGACAGCGTTTATGTAGAGAGCATGCACACTAGACAGCGTTTATGTAGAGAGCATGCACACTAGACAGCGTTTATGTAGAGAGCATGCACACTAGACAGCGTTTATGTAGAGAGCATGCACACTAGACAGCGTTTATGTAGAGAGCATGCACACTTGACAGCGTTTATGTAGAGAGCATGCACACTAGATAGCGTTTATATAGAGAGCATGCACACTTGACTGCATTTATGTAGTGAGCATGCACACTAGACAGCTTTTATGTAGAGAGCATGCACACTAGACAGCATTTATGTAAAAAGAGTATGCACACTAGACAGCGTTTATGTAGTGAGCATGCACACTAGACAGCGTTTTTGTAGAGAGCATGCACACTAGACAGCGTTTATGTATAGAGCATGCACACTAGACAGCTTTTATGTAGAGAGCATGCCCACAAGGCAGAGTTTATGTAAAGAGCATGCCCACTAGACAGCGTTTATGTAGAGAGCATGCCCACTAGACGGCGTTTATGTAGAGAGCATGCACACTAGACGGCGTTTATGTAGAGAGCATGCACACGATACGGCGTTTATGTAGAGAGCATGCACACGAGACAGAGTTTCTGTTGAGAGCATGTACACTACACAGCCTTTATGTCGAGAGCATGCACACTAGACAGCGTTTATGTCGAGAGCATGCACACTAGACAGTGTTTATGTAAAGAGGATGCACACTAGACAGCGTTTGTGTAGAGAGCATGCACACGAGACAGCGTTTATGTAAAGAGGATGCACACTAGACAGCGTTTATGTAAAGAACATGCACACTAGACAGCGTTTATGTCGAGAGCATGCACACTAGACAGCGTTTATGTAGAGAGTATGCACACTATACAGCATTTAAGATAGAGAGAATGCACACTAGACAGCTTTTATGATAGAGAGAATGCACAGTAGACAGCGTTTATGTAAAGAGCATGCGCACTCGACAGCGTTTATGAAGAGAGCATGCACACTAGACAGCGTTTATGTAGACAGCATGCTCACGAGACAGTGTTTCTGTAGAGAGCATGCACACTAGACAGCGTTTATGTAGACAGCATGCACACTAGACAGCGTTTATATAAAGAGCATGCACACTAGACAGCGTTTATGTAGACAGCATGCTCACGAGACAGTGTTTCTGTAGAGAGCATGCACACTATACAGCGTATATGCAGAGAGCATGCACACTAGACAGCGTTTATATAAAGAGCACGCACACTAGACAGCGTTTATGTAGAGAGCATGCGCACTAGACAGCATTAGTGTAGAGATTCTGCACACTAGACAGCGTTTATGTAAAGAACATGCACACTAGACAGCGTTTATGTAGAGAGCATGCACACGAGACAGCGTTTATGTAAAGAGGATGCACACTAGACAGCGTTTATGTAAAGAACATGCACACTAGACAGCGTTTATGTAGAGAGCATGCACACTATACAGCGTTTAAGATAGACAATGCACACTTGACAGCATTAATGTAGAGAGCATGCACACTATACAGCGTTTAAGATAGAGAATGAACACTAGACAGCTTTTATGATAGAGAGAATGCACAGTAGACAGCGTTTATGTAAAGAGCATGCACACTAGACAGCGTTTATGTAGAGACCATACACACTAGACAGCATTTATGATAGAGAGAATGAACACAAGACAGCATTTATGTAGAGAGCATGCACACTAGACAGCGTTTATGTAGAGAACATGCCCACTAGACAGAGTTTATGTAGAGAGCATGTACACTAGACAGCGTTTATGTAGACAGCATGCACACTAGACACTGTTTATGTAGAGAACATGCACACTAGACAGAGTTTACTTAGAGAGCCTGCACACTGGACAGCGTTCATGTAGAGCATGCACACTAGACAGCGTTTATGTAGAGAGGATGCACACTAGAGAGCGTTTATGTAGAGAGGATGCACACTAGAGAGCGTTTATGTAGAGAGGATGCACCCTAGACAGCGTTTATGTAGAGAGCATGCACACTAGACAGCGTTTATGTAGAGCATGCACACTAGAGAGCGTTTATGTAGAGAGGATGCACACTAGACAGCATTTATGTAGAGAGCATGCACAGTAGACAGCGTTTATGTAGAGCATGCACAATAGACAGCATTAATGTCGAGAGCATCTACACTAGACAGCATTTATGTAGAGAGCATGCACACTAGACAGAGTTTATTTCGAGAGCATGTACACTAGACAGCGTTTATGTAGAGAGCATGCACACTAGACACTGTTAATGTAGAGAACATGCCCACTAGACAGAGTTTATGTAGAGAGCATGTACACTAGACAGCGTTTATGTAGAGAGCATGCACACTAGACACTGTTTATGTAGAGAACATGCACACTAGACAGAGTTTATGTAGAGAGCATGTACACTAGACAGCGTTTATGTAGACAGCATGCACACTAGACAGCGTTTATGTAGAGAGGATGCACACTAGAGAGCGTTTATGTAGAGAGGATGCACACTAGACAGCGTTTATGTAGAGAGCATGCACAGTAGACAGCGTTTATGTAGAGCATGCACACTAGAGAGCGTTTATGTAGAGAGCATGCAGACTACACAGCTTTTATGTAGAGAGCATGCACACGATACAGCGTTTATGTAGAGAGCATGCACAATAGACAGCATTAATGTAGAGAGCATGTACCCTAGACAGCATTTATGTAGAGAGCATGCACACTAGACAGAGTTTATGTAGAGAGCATGTACACTTGACAGCATTTATGTCGAGAGCATGCACACTAGACAGCGTTTATGTAGAGAGCATGCACACTAGACAGCGTTTACTTAGAGTGCCTGCACACTGGACAGCGTTTATGTAGAGAGCATGCACACTAGACAGCATTAATGTAGAGAGCATGTACCCTAGACAGCATTTATGTAGAGAGCATGCACACTAGACAGAGTTTATGTCGAGAGCAGGTACACTTGACAGCATTTATGTCGAGAGCATGTACACTCGACAGCGTTTATGTAGAGAGCATGCACACTAGATAGCGTTTATGTAGAGAGCATGCACACTAGACAGCGTTTATGTAGAGAGCATGCACACTAGACAGCGTTTATGTAGAGAGCATGTACACTAGACAGCGTTTATTTAGAGAGCATGCACACTAGACAGCGTTTATGTCGAGAGCATGTACACTCGACAGCATTTATGTAGAGAGCATGTACACTAGACAGCGTTTATGTAGAGAGCATGCACACTAGACAGCGTTTATGTAGAGAGCATGTACACTAGACAGCGTTTATTTAGAGAGCATGCACACTAGACAGCATTTATGTCAAGAGCATGCACACTAGACAGCGTTTATGTCGAGAGCATGTACACTAGACAGCGTTTATGTAGAGAGCATGTACACTTGACAGCGT
The DNA here is from genome assembly GCF_027579695.1 of Neoarius graeffei. Lineage (NCBI taxonomy): Eukaryota > Metazoa > Chordata > Actinopteri > Siluriformes > Ariidae > Neoarius > Neoarius graeffei. The sequence continues at coordinate 43,292,307 of NC_083578.1, forward strand.
TTATGTAGAGAGCATGTACACTAGACAGCGTTTATTTAGATAGCATGCACACTAGACAGCGTTTATGTCGAGAGCATGTACACTAGACAGCGTTTAATTAGAGAGCATGTACACTTGACAGCATTTATGTCGAGAACATGCACACTAGACAGCGTTTATGTAGAGAGCGTGCACACTAGACAGCGTTTATGTTGAGAGCATGCACACTAGACAGCGTTTATGTTGAGAGCATGCACACTAGATAGCGTTTATGTCGAGAGCATGTACACTAGACAGCGTTTAGGTAGAGAGCATGGACACTAGACAGCGTTTATTTAGATAGCATGCACACTAGACAGCGTTTATGTCGAGAGCATGCACACTGGATAACGTTTCTGTAGAGAGCATGCACACTAGACAGCGTTTATGTCGAGAACATGCACACTAGACAGCGTTTATGTAGAGAGCATGCACACTAGACAGCGTTTATGTAGACTGCATGCACACTAGACAGCGTTTATGTCGAGAACATGCACACTAGACAGCGTTTATGTAGAGAGCATGCACACAAGACAGCATTTATGGAGAGAGCATGCACACTAGACAGCGTTTATGTAGACTGCATGCACACTAGACAGCGTTTATGTAGTGGGCATGCACTATATACAGCGTTTATGTAGAGAGCATGCACACTATACAGCGTTTATGTAGAGAGCATGCACACTATACAGCGTTTATATAGAGAGCATGCACACTGTACAGCGTTTATGTAGAGAGCATGCACACTAGACAGCGTTTATGTAGAGAGCATGCACACAAGACAGCATTTATTGAGAGAGCATGCACACTAGACAGCGTTTATGTAGACTGCATGTACACTAGACAGCGTTTATGTAGAGAGCATGCACACTAGACAGCGTTTATGTAGAGAGCATGCACACTAGACAGCGTTTATGTAGAGAGCATGCACACTAGACAGCGTTTATGTAGAGAGCATGCACACTAGACAGCGTTTATGTAGACTGCATGTACACTAGACAGCGTTTATGTAGAGAGCATGCACACTAGACAGCGTTTATGTAGAGAGCATGCACACTAGACAGCGTTTATGTAGAGAGCATGCACACTAGACAGCGTTTATGTAGAGAGCATGCACACTAGACAGCGTTTATGTAGAGAGCATGCACACTAGACAGCGTTTATGTAGACTGCATGTACACTAGACAGCGTTTATGTAGAGAGCATGCACACTAGACAGCGTTTATGTAGAGAGCATGCACACTAGACAGCGTTTATGTAGAGAGCATGCACACTAGACAGCGTTTATGTAGAGAGCATGCACACTAGACAGCGTTTATGTAGAGAGCATGCACACTAGACAGCGTTTATGTAGAGAGCATGCACACTAGACAGCGTTTATGTAGAGAGCATGCACACTAGACAGCGTTTATGTAGAGAGCATGCACACTAGACAGCGTTTATGTAGAGAGCATGCACACTAGACAGCGTTTATTTATAGAGCATGCACACTGGACAGCATTTATGTCGAGAGCATGTACACTCGACAGCATTTATGTAGAGAGCATGTACACTAGACAGCGTTTATGTAGAGAGCATGTACACTAGACAGCGTTTATGTAGACTGCATGCACACTAGACAGCGTTTATGGAGAGAGCATGCACACTGGATAGCGTTTATGTAGACTGCATGCACACTAGACAGCGTTTATGTAGACTGCATGCACACTGGATAGCGTTTATGTAGAGAGCATGCACACTAGACAGCGTTTATGGAGAGAGCATGCACACTAGACAGCGTTTATGGAGAGAGCATGCACACTAGACAGCGTTTATGTAGACTGCATGCACACTAGACAGCGTTTATGTCGAGGGCATGCACACTAGGCAGCATTTATGTAGAGAGCATGCACACTAGACAGCGTTTATTTAGAGAGCATGCACACTAGACAGCATTTATGTAGAGAGCATGCACACTAGACAGCGTTTATGTAGAGAGCATGCACACAAGACAGCATTTATGGAGAGAGCATGCACACTAGACAGCGTTTATGTAGAGAGCATGCACACTAGACAGCGTTTATGTAAAGAACATGCACACTAGACAGCGTTTATGTAGAGAGCATGCACACTAGACAGCGTTTATTTAGAGAGCATGCACACTAGACAGCGTTTATGTAGACTGCATGTACACTAGACAGCGTTTATGTAGAGAGCATGTACACTCGACAGCGTTTAGAGAGCATGCACACTAGACAGCGTTTATGTAGAGAGCATGCACACTAGACAGCGTTTATGTAAAGAACATGCACACTAGACAGCGTTTATGTAGACTGCATGTACACTAGACAGCGTTTATGTAGAGAGCATGTACACTTGACAGCGTTTATGATAGAGAGAATGCGTACAAGACAGCATTTATGGAGAGAGCATGCACACTAGACAGCGTTTATGTAGACTGCATGTACACTAGACAGCGTTTATGTAGAGAGCATGTACACTTGACAGCGTTTATGTAGAGAGCATGCACACTCGACAGCGTTTATGTAGACTGCATGTACACTAGACAGCGTTTATGTAGAGAGCATGTACACTTGACAGCGTTTATGATAGAGAGAATGCGTACAAGACAGCATTTATGGAGAGAGCATGCACACTAGACAGCGTTTATGTAGACTGCATGTACACTAGACAGCGTTTATGTAGAGGGCATGCATACTCGACAGCATTTAAGTAGAGAGCATGCACAATAGACAGCGTTTATGTTGAGAGCATGCACACTAGACAGCGTTTATGTAGACTGCATGCACACTAGACAGCGTTTATGTAGAGAGCATGCACACTAGACAGCGTTTATGGAGAGAGCATGCACACTAGACAGCGTTTATGTAGACTGCATGCACACTAGACAGCGTTTATGTAGAGAGCATGCACACTAGACAGCGTTTATGTAAAGAACATGCACACTAGACAGCGTTTATGTAGAGAGCATGCACACTAGACAGCGTTTATGTAGAGAGCATGCACACTAGACAGCGTTTATGTAGACTGCATGTACACTAGACAGCGTTTATGTAGAGAGCATGTACACTTGACAGCATTTATGTCGAGAGCATGTACACTCGACAGCGTTTATTTAGAGAGCATGCACACTAGACAGCGTTTATGTAGAGAGCATGCACACTAGACAGCGTTTATTTAGAGAGCATGCACACTAGACAGCGTTTATGTAGACTGCATGTACACTAGACAGCGTTTATGTAGAGAGCATGTACACTTGACAGCGTTTATGATAGAGAGAATGCGTACAAGACAGCATTTATGGAGAGAGCATGCACACTAGACAGCGTTTATGTAGACTGCATGTACACTAGACAGCGTTTATGTAGAGAGCATGCACAAAAAACAGCGTTTATGGAGAGAGCATGCACACTAGACAGCGTTTATGTAGAGAGCATGTACACTTGACAGCGTTTATTTAGAGAGCATGCACACTCGACAGCGTTTATGATAGAGAGAATGCACACTAGACAGCGTTTATGTAGACTGCATGCACACTAGACAGCGTTTATGTCGAGGGCATGCACACTAGGCAGCATTTATGGAGAGAGCATGCACACTAGACAGCGTTTATGTAGACTGCATGTACACTAGACAGCGTTTATGTAGAGAGCATGCACACAAGACAGCATTTATGGAGAGAGCATGCACACTAGACAGCGTTTATGTAGACTGCATGCACACTAGACAGCGTTTATGTAGTGGGCATGCACACTATATACAGCGTTTATGTAGAGAGCATGCACACTATACAGCGTTTATGTATAGAGCATGCACACTATACAGCGTTTATATAGAGAGCATGCACACTGTACAGCGTTTATGTAGAGAGCATGCACACTAGACAGCGTTTATGTAGAGAGCATGCACACAAGACAGCATTTATTGAGAGAGCATGCACACTAGACAGCGTTTATGTAGACTGCATGTACACTAGACAGCGTTTATGTAGAGAACATGCACACAAAACAGCATTTATGGAGAGAGCATGCACACTAGACAGCGTTTATGTAGACTGCATGAACACTAGACAGCGTTTATGTAGAGAGCATGCACACAAAACAGCATTCATGGAGAGAGCATGCACACTAGACAGCGTTTATGTTTAGAGCATGTACACTTGACAGCGTTTATTTAGAGAGCATGCACACTCGACAGCGTTTATGAGAGAGAGAATGCACACAAGACAGCATTTATGGAGAGAGCATGCACACTAGACAGCGTTTATGTAGACTGCATGTACACTAGACAGCGTTTATGTAGAGAGCATGCACACAAGACAGCATTTATGGAGAGAGCATGCACACTAGACAGCGTTTATGTATACTGCATGTACACTAGACAGCGTTTATGTAGAGAGCATGCACACAAGACAGCATTTATGGAGAGAGCATGCACACTAGACAGCGTTTATGTAGACTGCATGCACACTAGACAGCGTTTATGTAGTGGGCATGCACACTAGACAGCGTTTATGTAGAGAGCATGCACACTAGACAGCATTTATGTAGAGAGCATGCACACTAGACAGCGTTTATGTAGATAGCAAGCACACTATACAGCGTTTATGTAGATAGCAAACACAGTATACAGTGTTTATGTAGATAGCATGCACACGAGACAGCGTTTATGTAGAGAGCATGCACACTAGACAGCGTTTATGTTAAAGAGAATGCAAACAAGACAGCATTTATGGAGAGAGCATGCACACTAGACAGCGTTTATGTAGACTGCATGCACACCAGACAGCGTTTATGTCGAGAGCATGCACACTAGACAGTATTTAAGTAGAGAGCATGCACACAAGACAGCGTTTATGTAGAGAACATGCACACTAGACAGCGGTTATGTAGACAGCATGCACACGAGACAGCGTTTATGTAGAGAGCATGCACACTAGACAGCAGTTATGATAGAGAGAATGCACACAAGACAGCATTTATGGAGAGTGCATGCACACTAGACAGCGTTTATGTAGACTGCATGCACACTAGACAGCGTTTATGTCGAGGGCATGCACACTAGACAGCATTTATGTAGAGAGAATGAACACGAGACAGCGTTTATGTAGAGCATGCACACTAGATAGCATTTCTTTAGAGAGCATGCACAGTAGACAGCATTTATTTAGAGAGCATGCACAGTAGACAGCGTTTATTTAGAGAGCATGCACACTAGACAGCGTTTATTTAGAGAGCATACACACTAGACAGCGTTTATGTAGAGAGCATGTACACTAGATAGCGTTTATGTCGAGAGCATGTACACGAGACAGCGTTTATGTAGAGAGCATGCACACTCGACAGCGTTGACATAGCGAGCATGCACACTAGACAGCGTTTATGTAGAGAGCATGCACACTCGACAGCGTTGACGTAGCGAGCATGCACACTAGACAGCGTTTATGTAGAGAGCATGCACACTAGACAGCGTTTATATAAAGAGCACGCACACTAGACAGTGTTTATGTAGAGAGCATGGACAACAGACAGCGTTTATGTTGAGAGCATGCACATTAGACAGCGTTTATGTAAAGAGCATGCATACTACACAGCGTTTATTTAGAGAGCATTCACACTAGACAGCGTTTATGTAGAGAGCATGCACACTAGACAGCGTTTATGTAGAGAGCATGCACACTAGATAGCGTTTATATAGAGAGCATGCACACTAGACATCGTTTATGTAGAGAGCATGCACACTAGACAGCGTTTATGTAGAGAGCATGCACACTAGATAGCGTTTATATAGAGAGCATGCACACTTGACTGCATTTATGTAGTGAGCATGCACACTAGACAGCTTTTATGTAGAGAGCATGCACACTAGACATCGTTTATGTAGAGATTATGCACACTAGACAGCGTTTATGTAGAGACCATGTACACTAGACAGCATTTATGTAAAAAGAGTATGCACACTAGACAGCGTTTATGTAGTGAGCATGCACACTAGACAGCATTTTTGTAGAGAGCATGCACACTAGACAGCGTTTATGTAAAGAGCATACACACTAGACAGAGTTTATATTGAGAGCATGCACACGAGACAGCGTTTATGTAGAGAGCATGCACACTAGACTTCATTTATGTAGAGAGCATGCACACTAGATAGCGTTTATATAGAGAGCATGCACACGAGCCAGCGTTTATTTAGAGATTATGCACACGAAACAGCGTTTATTTAGAGATTATGCACACGAAACAGCGTTTATTTAGAGATTATGCACACTAGACAGCGTTTATGTAGAGAGCATGCACACGAGCCAGCGTTTATGTAGAGAGCATGCACACTAGACAGCGTTTATTTAGAGATTATGCACACTAGACAGCGTTTATGTAGAGAGCATGCACACAAGCCAGCGTTTATGTAGAGAGCATGCACACTAGACAGCGTTTATTTAGAGATTATGCACACTAGACAGCGTTTATGTATAGAGCATGCACACTAGACTGCATTTATGTAGAGAGCATGCACACTAGACAGCGTTTATGTAGAGAGCATGCACACTAGACTCCATTCATGTCGAGAGCATGCACACTAGATATCGTTTATATAGAGAGCATGCACACTAGACAGCGTTTATGTAAACAGCATGCACACTAGACAGCGTTTATTTAGAGATTATGCACAGGAGACAGTGTTTATTTAGAGATTATGCACACTAGACAGCGTTTATGCAGAGAGCATGCACACGAGCCAGCGTTTATGTAGAGAGCATGCACACTAGACAGCGTTTATTTAGAGATTATGCACACTAAACAGCGTTTATATAGAGAGCATGCACACGAGCCAGCGTTTATGTCGAGAGCATGCACACTAGACAGCGTTTATTTCGAGATTATGCACACTAGACAGCATTTATGTATAGAGCATGCACACTAGACTCCATTTATGTCGAGAGCATGCACACTAGATATCGTTTATATAGAGAGCATGCACACTAGACAGTGTTTATTTAGAGATTATGCACAGGAGACAGTGTTTATTTAGAGATTATGCACACTAGACAGCGTTTATGTAGAGAGCATGCTCACGAGCCAGCGTTTATGTAGAGAGCATGCACACTAGACAGCGTTTATTTAGAGATTATGCACACTAAACAGCGTTTATATAGAGAGCATGCACACGAGCCAGCGTTTATGTCGAGAGCATGCACACTAGACAGCGTTTATTTCGAGATTATGCACACTTGACAGCATTTATGTATAGAGCATGCACACTAGACTCCATTCATGTCGAGAGCATGCACACTAGATATCGTTTATATAGAGAGCATGCACACTAGACAGTGTTTATGTAGAGAGCATGCACACTAGACAGCGTTTATTTAGAGATTATGCACACGAGACAGCGTTTATTTAAGCCTGCGTCACAACTGGTCGTACGGGCTTCTACGAACGGTCTACGGGCATAAAATTGGTAAAATTTCAAACAATTGCACGATGCACGCAGGTGATTCATACGAAATTTCGATGTCGTAGGTAGGACGCAAAGGCCGTAGAGTGAAATTGGTCCGACCAATTCTTTTCTACGACCACTCTGCGTTTCACAGCCCGTGGTGAGCGCGCAATGAACACATACAAACCCCGCAATTGGGGAGTAGGAATGACGTGGATTACTTGCACGGCTCGAAACAGCTGCCAGCGGAAAAATGTGCGCTAGACTCGTAGGCAGTACGGACGAAAGACGCACGTGGGATTCACTCCACAGTTACGTGTGTCTTGAGTGCGACGTGCGTGGCAGGCGTGTTTGGGATCAGGGTTGAACAGTGGCATGAGCCGCGCATGTGACCTACATTACTCGTACGTGTCAATCAAGGCGCATGTGCTTCCTAATTACGGGCCAAACCCAAAGCATGTGCGTTGTCACGTGCGCCTGAAGCTGGGGTAGTTATAAAAAGGTGGCCGCAAAAAGAATTTATAGCAAATTCTTGGAGTTTCTACAAAGGCGCCGAAACGTTAGCTTTTCAAGTTTTAATATTATGGCGGGTAACAGAGGAAAAGGCAAGGCCCAGCGCGGGGCAAAGTCTCAGCGTGGGGCGAAGTGCAAAACTATTGCACCAAGAGATGAATCAGGGAAAGCTTCTCGCTCAATAGAAGAAGAGAGAGAAGATGGAGAGGAGAAGGAAGAACTGTCGGCCATGGAGGATGATGCACAGGACAGCGATGGCAGCACCAGTACAACAGCCAGTAATGCAACGGGGAAAAGACAAACTCAAGGCTCGTACAACTTTCAATCCAGTGTCGAACAGAGGTTTGTGGAATTCTTTGAGGCTCACGACTGCTTTTATAATAAAGCATCAGAGCAGTATTCAAACAGCATGTTCAAGAACAGGCTGCTGAAGGATCTGGCCAAGGACTGCAATACTGATGGTAATTACTATTTTTTATTCATCATTACATTTAATTACTATTATTCAACGAAATTTATTTGGAACAAGGTATACTTCCATTAGCCTTAAAATATATTTTACATCAGAATAAACATACCTGTGAAATTCATATTTGTGAAAAAAATTAGCACATAATCATATATATTTTATGCTACATTGACATACATACTTTTATATTGGTTTAAATTTAATGTTTCTTAATTTCAGCACAAAAGATCCTTGGTTGGTTTAAAAACCAACGGACTGCAGTAGGAAAACTTTTGAAAACGAAGTCTGGTCAGGCAGCGGATACTCTCACAAGTCGCAAGAGGTGGCAGTTATCAAGCTTCAATTTCCTAAAGACATATATCGTGCCAAGATCCTACACCCAGGACACTGCAGAGGTAATAAGGGTTCATAACCTTAATTAATATTATTGCCATATCAGTTGATGATCTGCCAGTCAAAATTATTGCATAACTATTCCCATACCTTTTACAAATTATTACAGCTGCCTGTTGGCGAGGAGGAGGAGGAGGAAGAAGAGGTAGAGGGAGAGGGAGACCCCGAGGAAGCGGAGGCAGGAAGCAGTGCATCCACCCATAAAACAGTGTCGGTTGCCTCCGTTAAAACGTCTGCAAGAGGCTTAAAGAGGTGCCGGACCCCAAAACTCGACGAGGCCCTCATAAAGTTCTTGTCCAAACCCAGAGATTCCGAAACGGTAGCCAAAAAGGTATGTGACCCACAAAATTCGAATGATATTATTCAAAAAAAACATACACTTTTAAGACCCACATGTAACGATCGTTACCTTTTATTTCGTATTTAGAATTAAGAACCGTGGGCGCATTGATGTTAATTATACAGCATGTAGTTGTGTTTGGTTAAAATATCTTATCATTTTCTGATCCTTCCTTCTTTTTGATTAAAGATCCAGGATCTGGACGACGACAGCGATGAACGCCACGCCTTTGGCAAATGGATGTGCTCCCGCTTCAACAAGGTTCCCGAAGACCGCTGGGACGACTTCCAAGAAGAAGCCTTTTCGCTCATCAACAGATACACTCGTCCATTCCGTCCACCCACTTGCACCTCCGCATGCAACATATCATCGGGAAGAACTTCCACCTCAGCTTCTACAACCGTCCCTTCAGAATCTGTCCCGCAGCCAAAACCATCAGAATTGCATCCACACGAGCAGTTAGCTCAGCAATTTTTGTGGTTCCATCCACAGGTTTTGCAACAGCATCAGACGCAGTTGACATTGCAAGAACCCCAGCAGCAGCAGCAGCAGTTGTACTTGCAACAACCCCTGCAGCCACAGCAGTCTTGGTCCTTGGGGCAACCCTTGCACTCACAGCATTTGGCCAAACAGTATGGACCAGAGTTCGTGCAACAAGCGTCGAATCCCTCAGTGCTGCCATTCAACACAAAGCAGCCTTCATCACACCAACAACTGCAACAATCGACAATATCTCGCTCAGCTTCCATGGGACAGTTCCATCAGCTTCATAACAATCAGCCAGATGCGGACAGTAATGCACCGAGGTCAAACAGTACTCCAATACTTCCGGGGAATTACTTGGTAAATATAATTTCCTTTGGTATGTTATTTGTTATTAAAAAGTACTACACATTATTGTTTGTTAATACATTCAAAACGCATCAATAACACCGGCGATAGGGTCTGTCCGTCAGTCTGTGTGTGTCTGTCCGTCCGTCTATGTCTATGTTAAGAAGTAACTAAGAAAACCCAGAGTTTCTACAAAGGAAGGTACGAAAGTGTTGCACCTAATGTTATAAGTGTATAATGTTTAAATTTCTTTTTCTGTGTAAGGTGCACCAACCACTTGGATCTTTAAGCTTGTGGGCTGGAGACTTCTCGTTGCCAACAGGAAGTGACGTGTCGACGTGTTCACAGAGCCAGAAAGCGCAAGAAAGAAATCATACAGAGGAAACCAAGCTTTCCACACCCACCCGCCAACCCGCAGATTGTGATTCGAATTAGAGACTTTTTTATAATAAATAATAATATATATAATATATTTGAGACTTTAAAAAATGTTCAAAACAAACCAAGAGTATTTATTATTCTTTCTTTATTATTAATGTACAATTACATAGCATCAATATACTACACTGTGGATTTTCGTTTATATATAATTATTTATTATGCCTGAGCATCTATGTGTCTGGGAGCATGTCATGTTAACACACACGGACTGGCCATTGGGAGTAGCGGGAATTTTCCCGGTGGGCCGGTGGTTCAGCGTGGGCCGGCGGAGAAAAAAAAAACAGTTGCGCGCTGGCCTTTAATATGATAAGCAATGTTAACAGTTTTGTTAACATTGCTTATCATATTAAAGGCCAGCGCGCAACTGTAATAAGCAATGTTAACAGTTTCTTAAAGAAACTGTTAACATTGCTTAACATATTAAAGGCCAGCGCGCAACTGTTTTTTTTTTTTTTTCTCCGCCGGCCCACACTGAACCACCGGCCCACCGGGAAAATATCCCGCTACTCCCGATGGCCAGTCCGTGTGTGCATGTTAATATTAAATATTACATCCATGGCGACTAGCTCAATGTTCGGAAAACAGTTGTTATATGGTGGAATACAGTCTTGTTTTTCCATAATTATTTGATTGGTTATTATTATGTGCTATTGTCAATAAAGTTTAATACTGTTTTACATTTTGTTTATAATATGAATTGTGTTTTTTATTAATCCAATATTTTTTTTATTGAATGTTATTCACCACAAATTGTATATTTCCTAATTAACTTTATATTTGTCATTGCTAATTTTATTAAATTTTTATAAATGTTATATCCGTATTCACATATTGACAATTCGGTCCTGCCATGGAAGCCGGCCCACGTCACTATTGTAATAGTCTGAAAGGTAGTTTCGCTGCCTTTTGCCCTCAAAGTTTGGACGCCGTGCACCACCATGTTGAGTGTATGTCAGTTGAACATTCTCTCGCCAAGCACCAGGAATTAGGTTTCCATCTCCATCCTCTCGATCCACATCGTTGGCTCGGAGTCCAGGGTTACGTGTCCTAAGCCAGTTGTGTAGCGTTAAAGTCCCCTTTACCACTTTATTGACGTTGCGTGGCTGCAGCTGCAGGCATGTCAAGAGACATCGCCATCGATTAGCTAGGATCCCGAACGCATTTTCAACCACTCGACGTGCCCTGGACAACCTATAGTTGAACACCCTTTGCATGTGTGTGATATCTTTCCCACCATAAGGCTTCATCAACCATGTGCGCAGAGGGAAAGCATCATCTCCTATCAGGAAATAGGGCATGCATACGACAGGGTTTATGTAGAGAGCATACACACTAGACAGCGTTTATGTAGAGAGCATGCACACTAGACAGCGTTTATGTAGAGAGCATGCACACTAGACAGCGTTTATGTAGAGAGCATGCACACTAGACAGCGTTTTTATAAAGAGCATACACACTAGGCAGCGTTTAGGTAGAGAGCATGCACACTAGTCAGCGTTTATGTAGAGACCATGCACACTAGACAGCGTTTATGCAGAGAGTATGCACACTAGACAGAGTTTATGTAGAGATTATGCACACTACACAGCGTTTATGTAGAGAGCATGCACACTAGACAGCGTTTTTATAAAGAGCATACACACTCGGCAGCGTTTATGTAGAGAGCATGCACACTAGACAGCGTTTATGTAGAGAGCATGCACGCTAGACAGCGTTTATGTAGAGAGCATGCACACTAGACAGCATTTTTGTAAAGAGCATACACACTAGACAGCGTTTATCTAAAGAGCATACACACTACACAGCGTTTATGTAGAGAGCATGCACACTAGACAGCGTTTATATTGACAGCATGCATACGACAGCATTTATGTCGAGAGCATACACACTAGACAGCGTTTATGTAGAGAGCATGCACACTAGACAGCATTTATGTAGAGAGCATGCACACTAGACAGCGTTTATGTAGACAGCATGCACACTAGACAGCGTTTTTATAAAGAGCATACACACTCGGCAGCGTTTATGTAGAGAGCATGCACACTAGACAGCGTTTATGTAGAGAGCATGCACGCTAGACAGCGTTTATGTAGAGAGCATGCACACTAGACAGCATTTTTGTAAAGAGCATACACACTAGACAGCGTTTATCTAAAGAGCATACACACTACACAGCATTTATGTAGAGAGCATGCGCACTAGACAGCGTTTATATTGAGAGCATGCATACGACAGCGTTTATGTAGAGAGCATATACACTAGACAGCGTTTATGTAGAGAGCATGCACACTAGACAGCGTTTATGTAGAGAGCATGCACACTAGACAGCGTTTATGTAGAGAGCATGCACACTAGACAGCGTTTATGTAGAGAGCATGCACACTAGACAGCGTTTTTATAAAGAGCATACACACTAGGCAGCGTTTATGTAGAGAGCATACACACTAGACAGCGTTTATGTAGAGAGCATGCATGCTAGACAGCATTTATGTAGAGAGCATGCACACTAGACAGCGTTTATGTGGAGAGCATGCACACTAGACAGCGTTTATGTAGAGACCATGCACACTAGACAGCGTTTATGTCGAGAGCATGCACACTAGACTTCGTTTATTTCGAGAGCATGCACACGAGACAGCTTTTATGTAGAGAGCATTCACACTAGACAGCGTTTATGTAGAGATTATGCACACTAGTCAGCGTTTATGTAGAGACCATGCACACTAGGCAGCGTTTATGCAGAGATTATGCACACTAGACTGCGTTTATGTAGAGATTATGCACACTAGACAGCATTTTTGTAAAGAGCATACACACTAGACAGCGTTTATCTAAAGAGCATACACACTAGACAGCGTTTTTGTAGAGAGCATGCACACGACAGCGTTTATGTAGAGAGCATGCACACTAGATAGATTTTATGTAGAGAGCATGCACACTAGACAGCGTTTATGTAAAGAGCATACACACTAGACAGCATTTATATCGAGAGCATGCACAATAGACAGCGTTCATGTAGAGAGCATGCACACTAGACAGCGTTTATGTAGAGAGTATGTTATGCACAACCTGTCAACCTCCATTACAATTTCCTATCTCTGTTTTGGCCTAATTTAATGTTTTAAAGTAATTATTTTTTCAACTCAAATGAGTGACTAAAACTGGACTTAAACCCTTTTAGTTTGCGTCGACTAAAACTAGACCAAAACTATCAAGGATGGACTTGACTAAAATGTGACTAAAACTCAAGCATTTCATCCAAAATACTCAGACTAAAACTAAATCAAAAATGGCTGCCAAAAACAATACTGATTTGGACAGGTCTTACATATTCTCCAGGATGATAAACAAAATTTCTTCTGTATCCAGACAACTTATCTTGTGGAGAACTTATAATCAAAACTCTCCATCCAGTCGAAACAGTAGTCCCCATGAAAGGCAATGGAGGTGACACAGTTATTGCATTGAAGCAGGCAGCTATTCATTTGCAGAACTCCATCCAGGAAAATGAGGTAACAACACCATGGCCCATCAGAATTGAACAAATCATCAAACTGCATACCTACTTGCCTATAAGTGTATTTGGAGCATCTTCTGGCTGTCCAACAAGTGCCACCAAACCTAAGATTTAAACACCTTATAGATTCTGTGGCCCAGGATATCATCTATGGCACAACAAGGGGCAAGCAAAAAACTGAGCTGACAGGAACCTCTTTGTACACGATCAAAATAGCACAGAGCCAAAGCCTGGATATGAAGGAGTTGCTGAAACACTCCCTCGGTCCTTTGCTATGGGCTTAGGCAACATCTGGTGGCTCATTATGGAAAAAAAAGCAAGCCTACCTTAGCCAAAGAGATGCAGAAGAATGTCACACCAGCTGAATCCATCCCCAGGAATTTTGCCTGTCTCACAGATGGCATGTCTTTGATCCAGAGAATTCATGGAAACCAAAAGACATTTGCTGAAGTTGCCAGCCATGCACTTGCACTTGTTATAGCTGAAGGGTCTTCCTGTGCCCATATAGATGTTGTTTTTGATACCTACAGAAATTAATCTATCAAGAGTGCAGAAAGACTCAGACAAGGGGCAGATAACTCAACTAAGTTCAAGAAAATTGCACCTGGGCACAGCGTGAAGCAATGGTGCAAGCTCCTTTCCAACTCAAGTAATAAGGAGAGCTTGATCCAGTTTCTGGTGGATGAGTTGAGGAAGCCACAACATTGCAAAAGGTATGCTGGAAAGGAATTGTACATCACAACTGGGGATATCTGTTACAAGATGTCTGAAAACTTGTCCATGGAAGTTGATGGGTCCATGGAAGAGGGGCAAAATGGTGGCATGCGTGTACACAGTGGCTTTGCTCTGGTGGATTTCTGTTATGTTTTTTGTTCATGTGTCATTCAGCAAAACGACATACAGCCGAGAATATCTTTTAAAAATTGGAACAGCATGTAGTGCATTAGACTTTACCATGAACTTTCAATGTAACAAGATCCCACAGTGGATTGTACAACCACCAGGATCCCAATGGATCATTATACCAAGAAGCAGATGCAGGAGGCAGCGCAAGGAAAGGAAACAGAAGCAGGGCTGCCGAGCTGGCGTACTAACTAGGCTAAGGCCATCTCCATTCAAGCCTGCTCTGCCCAGCATCTACCTCACAAACACCAGATCCCTTGGCAATAAGATGGATGAACTGGAGCTGATCACAGAGGGAAGAACGGGACTGCTTGGTAATGTTCATCACTGAGACCTGGCTTCACACTGGGATTCCTGATGAGGCTATTCAGTTAGCAGGCTGCACAGCACACCAGGCCGATAGGACAAGCAACTCCAGTAAGAGCAAGGGAGGGGGACTGTGCATATACACCAACAACCAGTGGTGTACAAATGCAACCCTCACCAATACACATTGTTCAACAGATGTCAAGTACATCACAGTGAGATGTCAGCCATTTTATCTGCCACAGGAGTTTACAGTGGTTATCATGATGACTGTATACATACCACTGACTGCTAACACTGTGTTGGCACTGGACATACTGCTAACTGCCATTAGCATCACAGACTGCTCATCCAGAAGGGATTTTTATAATAGCTGGGGACTTTAACCAAGCAAACCTGAGGTCTGTCCTCCCTAAATTGTACCAGCATGTGAGCTGTCCTACGAGAGGTTCAAACACACTGGATCATGTCTACACCAACGCTAGGGATGGATATAAAGTCTCCTCTCTCCCCCACTTAGGCCTGTCTGACAACCAAGCTGTCCCTGTTTCTCACATCATTATTCAGACCTCTCATTAGCATATCAAAACCTAGTGTCAGAATCATAAAGACATGGCCTAAGGGAGCTTCATCTCAACTTCAGGATTTTTTTGGGTGCACATGTTGGGACTTATTTGCACAGGAAGATATTGACGACTACACATCCACTATCCTGTCTTACATTAAGTACTGTGTCGACTGTGTTACAGTTGACATACATATCAGGACCTTCCTGAACAACAAACCCTGGATGACAAAGGACATCAAGCATTTATTGCTGGAGTGCAACTCTGCCCTTAGATCTGGGAACAACGATCTCTACAGCAGTGCCAGGACCAACCTCAAGAGAGCCATCAGGAGGGCCATGGCAGACTACAGGCAGAGGATAGAGGGATACTTCAGCGATGGAGACCCACGGCGGACATGGCAAGGCATTCAGAACCTCACCAAGTACAAAGGCAGAGATGATACAACAACAGCAAGCAGCAGTGATTCTCTTGTAGAGGAGCTGAATCATTTCTTTGCTTGATTTGAGGTGGATGATGCAGAGACTAGGAAGAAGCTGATACCAACATTGGTCAGCCCATCACTGAATGACAGTACTGATGATGTCAGGAAAGTGCTCCGTGGCATGAACACCAGGAAAGCTGCTGGTCCCAATGGTATACCAGGGAAAGCACTCGGAGACTGTGCAGACCAACTGGCAGAGGTATTCTGTAAAATCTTCAGTCTATCCCTGTCTCTATGCACTGTCCTGAAATGTCTGAAGTCTGCCACTATTGTGCCCATACCTAAGAAGACATATATTAGCAGCCTAAATGACTGCAGACCAGTTACTCTTATCCCCCACTATTATGAAGTGTTTTGAGAAGCTTGTCTTGAGTCATATCAAAGCAGCACTCCCACCCACCCTGGACAAGCACCAGTTTGCATATAGAGTAAACAGGTCAATAGAAGATGCCATTAATACAGCACTACATACCGCTCTGTCCTATTTGGAACACCCTAAAACATATGTGAGGATGCTGTTTCTGGACTTTAGTTCAGCATTTAACATGATCATACCCAGCACAATGGAAAACAAACTGCTGGACCTGGCTGTGAATCAGCACATGTGCAGCTGGATCAGAGACTTTTTAACCGACCGTTCTCAGGTTGTCAGAATGGGGACTTATCACTCCTCCTCTCTGACAATAAACACTGGTGCCCTGCAAGGATGCATGCTGAGTCCTCTCCTGTTTTCCCTTTATACACATGACTGCATACCAACCTATAGCACAAATACCATCATTATTGGAGATGACGCTACTGTAGTTGGCCTGATACACAATGGTGATGAATCCACATACAGGGATGAGGTTCGCAGACAAACAGACTGGTGCTCCATGAACAACCTGGCACTCAACATCTCTAAAACCAAGGAGATGATCCTTGATTTCAGGAGACCATGTGAAGGCCCTGCTCCCCTATACATTAGGGGTGATGCAGTTGAGAGAGTGTCCTCATTTAAATTTCTGGGCACACACATCACACAAGAGCTCACATGGACTACAAATATCACTGCCCTGGTGAAGAAAGCACAGCAGCGACTGTATTTCCTTTGGACATTGAAAAGACTGGACATATCACGTCAGCTGCTTCTTTCATTCTATTGCTGTTCTATTGAAAGCATTCTCACCTATGGCATGCAGGTGTGGTTTGTGAGCTGCATGGCAGCTGACAAGAAGGCCCTGCAGAGAGTAATCACAGCAGCACAGAAAATTATTGGACTCTGTTACAAACACTACAGGACATTTACAGGACACAGTGCCTCTGCCGCACAATGAACATCATTAGAGACTTACCACACCCTGGTCACCATATTTTCATTCTGTTGCCCTCTGGGAGGCACTTCAGGTCCTTAAAAACTCACACCTCCAGACTTAAAAACAGTTTTTATCCAAGTGCTATTCGAGAACTAAACTCTTAGACCTGATCTTTTGGAGTGTGCAATATGATCAGTCCTGTGTATGTCTTTTGGATGTGCAATATGATCAGTCCTGTGTAATATGCACTTTATTTACTGTCCTTGTGTTTGTCCCCTATTTATGGCTTTACCTCACCTTTTATTGTCTTATGGTGTTTTATTATTATCCTTTTATGTGTTTTTATGTTTTTATGTCTTTGTTTTTTATGACCTATTTATGTTTTTATGTCTTTTTATATGATCCACTAGAGGAATAGAATTCTGTTGTACATTGTGCAATGATGATGAAAGGAAATTGAAATTGGATTTGATGAACTTAAGTCAACACATGAGAAGGCAGACACAAGGCTCCACTAGCCACTAGATGCTGCCTGCTTAGCATGAAGCAGGAGCCTTGTACAGATACCTTCTGAAGCCACAGATTTTTTTGTCCTCTTTCTTGCATTCAATGTGGACATTCATGTGATATCTATCTGAAGACTGGAACTCAGACAAGGATAAAGTACACAGACATTGCAAAGGTAGCAAATGTTTTTGGGCAAGAAACCTGTAAAGCTCTTATTGGGCTGCACACTATTACTGGATGTGATACTTTCAGCACTTTTGCAGGAAGAGGAAAAGTGTCTGCATTAAAACTTATCAAAAATAATCAAAGCCACCAAGAATCCCTCCAGGAACTTGGGGAGGAGTGGAACCTGAGCCAGCAGCTTTTACCTGCCACATGTACAATGCCAGGGCACCAACAACTGAAGTAAATTAGCGTCACTACTACCTGTTTTGTGCAAGGAAAGGAGAAGCAGAGTCTTGTCAGCTTCCTCCCTCTGCATCATCCTTGTACAAACACTGCCAATGTACTAACTTCCAAGCAGGTGTCTGGAAGCACTCACTGGAACCATGCCTGTTGATCCCATGTCCTGAAGGATCATGGATGGTGCAAAGAATACATAGATGGACAGCAGCACCTTGTGATAGACTCATCTGATGTGTCTGCTGTGCCAGATACTGTCCTTCCTGCAAGTGTATCAAATCATGCAACACGCCTTCATGCATTTGTTTTGCAAATGGACTAGAATGTACTGAACTATGTTCTTTGAAAATATGCAGCAATCATACCCGGGATGCAAACTCTGATGAAAACTGTGAGGAGAGTGATGAATATGATGATGATTGGACTGAGGACTATGTAGTTCATGACTGACCTTTTATACACACACACACACACACACACACACTGAACATCTACCCTAGGGTCTGAACATCTACACACAAGTATGCAACTTGAACTGATATTAATACTATGGCTTCTTCTACCATCTTTTGCATACAAGTATACAACCCCGATTCCCAAAAAGTTGGGACAAAAGTACACATTGTAAATAAAAACGGAATGCAATAATTTACATATCTCAAAAACTGATATTGTATTCACAATAGAACATAGACAACATATCAAATGTCGAAAGTGAGACATTTTGAAATTTCATGCCAAATATTGGCTCATTTGAAATTTCATGACAGCAACACATCTCAAAAAAGTTGGGACAGGGGCAATAAGAGGCTGGAAAAGTTAAAGGTACAAAAAAGGAACAGCTGGAGGACCAAATTGCAACTCATTAGGTCAATTGGCAATAGGTCATTAACATGACTGGGTATAAAAAGAGCATCTTGGAGTGGCAGCAGCTCTCAGAAGTAAAGATGGGAAGAGGATCACCAATCCCCATAATTCTGCACCGACAAATAGTGGAGCAATATCAGAAAGGAGTTCGACAGTGTAAAATTGCAAAGAGTTTGAACATATCATCATCTACAGCACATAATATCATCAAAAGATTCAGAGAATCTGGAAGAATCTCTGTACGTAAGGGTCAAAGCCGGAAAACCATACTGGGTGCCTGTGATCTTCGGGCCCTTAGACGGCACTGCATCACATACAGGCATGCTTCTGTATTGGACATCACAAAATGGGCTCAGGAATATTTCCAGAGAACATTATGTGTGAACACAATTCACCGTGCCATCCGCCATTGCAAGCTAAAACTCTATAGTTCAAAGAAGAAGCTGTATCTAAACATAATCCAGAAGCGCAGATGTCTTCTCTGGGCCAAGGCTCATTTAAAATGGACTGTGGCAAAGTGGAAAACTGTTCTGTGGTCAGACGAATCAAAATTTGAAGTTCTTTATGGAAATCAGGGACGCCGTGTCATTCGGACTAAAGAGGAGAAGGACGACCCAAGTTGTTATCAGCGCTCAGTTCAGAAGCCTGCATCTCTGATGGTATGGGGTTGCATTAGTGCGTGTGGCATGGGCAGCTTACACATCTGGAAAGACACCATCAATGCTGAAAGGTATATCCAGGTTCTAGAGCAACATATGCTCCCATCCAGACAACGTCTCTTTCAGGGAAGACCTTGCATTTTCCAACATGACAATGCCAAACCACATACTGCATCAATTACAGCATCATGGCTGCATAGAAGAAGGGTCCGGGTACTGAACTGGCCAGCCTGCAGTCCAGATCTTTCACCCATAGAAAAATTTGGTGCATCATAAAACGGAAGATATGACAAAAAAGACCTAAGACAGTTGAGCAACTAGAATCCTACATTAGACAAGAATGGGTTAACATTCCTATCCCTAAACTTGAGCAACTTGTCTCCTCAGTCCCCAGACGTTTACAGACTGTTGTAAAGAGAAAAGGGGATGTCTCACAGTGGTAAACATGGCCTTGTCCCAACTTTTTTGAGATGTGTTGTTGTCATGAAATTTAAAATCACCTAATTTTTCTCTTTAAATGATACATTTTCTCAGTTTAAACATTTGATATGCCATCTATGTTCTATTCTGAAGAAAATATGAAATTTTGAAACTTCCATATCATTGCATTCCATTTTTATTTACAATTTGTACTTTGTCCCAACTTTTTTGGAATCAGGGTTGTACACCTCTTGCATGAGAAATGGCTTAAAACTTCATATTGTTGCATAACATCATGAGAAAGCTTTATTGTAATATGACTTATAATTTCAAGGTTAATAATTGTCCCATAACTCTTTTTTATTGTAATTGATGGGGTAATGCAGAATGCTGACATTGATGATCTGGGTTTCATCATCCATAAATGTCAGTCTCGCAGACACAAAAGAGTTGGCAACAGGGAGTATGCTGATGACATTGCCACACTGGAGAACAACACTGAAAACAACTGATGTTGCTCAAAAGCAACTGGATATGTTGGCTTTGATAGCTAAAGATTAATACTGACAAAACAAAAGTCCTGTCTAAAAATATAGACAATCTGAGTATTACCCCAGATGAATATTTGCTGAAAACAGTGGATGACTTTTAATACTTGGGGGCTTTTGGAAATGATACCATACGAAATTTTACACATCACAGATCAAAACCCTGGGCAGCTTTTTTTTTTAAACTTAAGAACACTTGGCAATCAACAGCTAGCATTTCACTGAAAATCAAGTTCTTCAAGGGCTCCAGGCTCACTGTGCTTTTTTTATGCAACCGAGACAGATGTGTTTAACAAAACACTAGAGGAGAAAATCAATGCCTTTCAAACATAGTGCCTCTAAATTATTCTGAACATTGGTCGAACTGGGGTAGGTTTCCCGATAACATTGCCCTTTAGGGCTAAAGAGAGAGTTGAGAGACTCTCTTCAGCAATGAATGTTGTTTCTGTACGTGGTTTTCCCAAAGTCACTCATAAGAAAGGAGTCTTAATAGAAACATTATGAAGAAATTTTTTGCAATGCGTGTCCCTGATATAGGCATTAGTAGTTGCTAAATCCAGTCGATGAGGTCACATGGCATTCATTTTTTTGTAGCCAAAAAACAATGAAATATGAAGTGTTTGAAATATGTTAAAATATTTGTGGCAGCGGGGGCGTGGTCAAGCGCCGGTCTGTGACAGGAGGGCGGAGCCAGGGAAGGTAAGTGGCAGAATTGCTACACCTGACGATAGTTAACCTGTGTTTTGTGTGTGTTTTCCCAGTAACTGCTCCCTATTTAAGGGGGCAGAGAGAGAGCAGAGGGAGCACAACCCGGGAGCAGATGCCGAGAGTGTGTGTGTGTGTATTTAGGCTTACGCTGCTCAGACTGAAAAGTTGGCAAAATAAAGAAGCCTTCTCTGCATCTAAACATTGTCCTGCCGTCCTCTGTGCTCCACCCACACGTTATTCGCGCTACAGTGGTGCCGAAACCCGGGAGAAAGGTGGAGCACCAGCTTTGCAGTCCCATGGAATCCTCCCCATTCGCGGACTTGGTCCACGCCCTTGCCACGGCTCAGCAGAGCCAGCACCAGGCACTCGTCACGCTCCGAAAGGAGCAGGAGTGGCGCTTCGAAGCCCTGGTGCTGGCCCAGCAGGAAGATCGAGAGGCCTTCCGGCGTCTCCTCGCGTTGGCGGGGTCCACCAGCGCCCCGGCCGCGGGCCCGTCTCCCCTCACCTTGACTAAGATGGGCCTGCAGGATGACCCCGAGGCCTTCATCACTTTGTTCGAGCAGGTCGCCGAAGCCTCGGGGTGGCCGATGGAGCAGCGCGCGGCGCGCCTCCTCCCCCTCCTGACGGGAGAGGCGCAGCTGGCCACACTACAGCTCCCCACTGACCACCGGCTGGCCTACGCCGACCTTCGCCGGGCCGTCCTCCAGCGTGTGGGGCACACGCCCGAGCAGCAGCGCCAGCGCTTCCGCGCGCTGTGGATGGAGGGAGTCGGCAGCCCGTTCGCGTTCAGCCAGCAGCTCCAGGACGCCTGCTGGCGGTGGCTGAGGGCTGAAGATCGTGACGCCGAGGGAATCATCGATCAGGTGGCGCTGGAGCAATTCATCGCCCGCTTACCAGCCAGAACCGCGGAGTGGGTCCAGTGCCACCGCCCGGCGTCGCTGGATCAGGCCGTAGGACTGGCGGAGGATCATTTGGCGGCTGTACCGGCGGCAGGATGGCCGACGACGTCGTCTTCTCTCTCCTCTTCTCTCTCTCTTTCTCCCCCCCTTCCGTGTCCCGTCCTCGCCCCATTCCCCCACCACGGAGGCGGGGGCCGGCTCCACCCCAGCCGGCCCGCCGCACCCGTGGTGCCCTCCCATTTCTCCCTTCTGTGTCTGTCTCTCCCCCCCCTCAGGTGAGTGAGCCCCAGAACACAGCTGCAGAGGGAAGGCCCGGGCCGGTTTGCTGGCGCTGCGGGGAACCGGGCCACCTGCAGCAACAGTGCGCAGCGATGGAGGTGGGGGCAGTGGTGCGGATCCCCGACGCGCCAGAAGCTGCCCTCGATCGGGCCGGAGCGTATCGCATATCGGTAAGTGTACAAGGGGCTACATATCAGGCGTTGGTGGATTCGGGTTGCAATCAGACCTCGATCCGCCAAAGCCTGGTGCAAGACGAGGCATTGGGGGGAGCACAGGGGGTGAAGGTGTTGTGCGTGCACGGGGATGTTCACAGCTACCCGTTGGTGTCGGTCCACATATATTTCAGAGAGGAAAAATCTATAGTGAAGGCGGCGGTTAATCCTCGCCTTACCCACTCTTTGATCTTGGGGACTGATTGGCCGGGATTTCGGGGTTTAATGGCACGCCTAGTAAAGAGTGGGTCCTGCCGGTTAACAGGGAAAGGTCCTGGTGTCGCTTTGGCTGGAGCTGCGGTCGCAGAGCCGTCTACGTCATCTCCGCGACAGAGTGAGGAGCCACCGGCCCCTCCTCTTTCTATTGGGGAATCCCTCGCAGATTTCCCACTGGAACAATCACGAGACGAGACTCTGCGACACGCGTTTGACCAAGTGAGAGTAATCGATGGTCAAACGCTCCAGCTGAACGCCACCCCGTCCTTCCCCTATTTTTCCATTTTGAAGGATAGGTTATACCGAGTGACGCAGGACACTCAGATGAAAGAGCGAGTCACCCAGTTGTTAATTCCAAAGAGCCGCCGGGAATTGGTATTCCAGGCGGCTCACTTTAATCCCATGGCTGGACACCTCGGGCAGGATAAGACACTAGCCCGAATAATGGCCTGATTCTATTGGCCGGGGATTCGTGGTGACGTCCGTAAGTGGTGTACGGCATGCCGTGAATGCCAGTTAGTAAATCCAGCGGCCATTCCAAAAGCGCCCTTGCGCCCATACCATTAATCGAGACCCCGTTCGAAAGAATTGGGATGGATCTCGTCGGGCCATTAGATCGGTCAACACGAGGGTACCACTTTATATTGGTTCTGGTGGACTATGCAACGCGATACCCGGAAGCGGTGCCTCTTCGCAATATCTCAGCACGCAGTATTGCAGAGGCCCTCTTCCACGTCATCTCCCGGGTTGGGATCCTGAAAGAGATCCTGACTGACCAAGGCACCTCGTTTATGTCACGAACACTGAGCGAACTGTATGGGCTACTGGGTATTAAGCCGATCCGCACCAGCGTTTATCACCCACAGACGGACGGTTTAGTCGAACAGTTCAATCGCACCCTCAAGAATATTATCAAAAAATTCTTAAGTGAGGACGCACGTAACTGGGATAAGTGGCTCAAACCCTTGCTGTTTGCCATGCGAGAGGTCCCCCAAGCCTCCACGGGGTTCTCCCCATTTGAATTATTATATGGGCATAAGCCGCGCGGCATCTTAGATGTACTGCGGGAAAATTGGGAGGAGGGACCTTCACAGAGCAAAAATGAAATTCAGTACGTTATGGATCTGCGCGCAAAACTCCACACGCTCACCCACCTAACTCAGGAGAATTTGCGGCAGGCCCAGGAACGGCAAGCCCGCCTGTACAACAAGGGTACGCGCCTTAGAGAGTTCACTCCGGGAGATAAGGTACTTGTCCTGTTGCCCACGTTGAGCTCCAAATTAATCGCCAAGTGGCAAGGACCCTTTGAGGTCACACGGCGAGTCGGGGACGTCGACTATGAGGTTAGGCGAATGGACAGGGAGGGGGCCCTACAGATCTACCACCTCAATCTGCTGAAACTCTGGAACGAGGAGGTCCCCATGGCGTTGGTGTCAGTAGTTCCGGAGAAGGCGGAGCTGGGGCCAGAGGTTCAAAAAGGGACATTGGCATCACGTACCTCTCCGGTCCCCTGTGGAGACCACCTCTCCCCAACCCAACTCGCGGAGGTCGCCCAGTTGCAGGCCGAGTTTTTGGATGTGTTCTCGCCCCTGCCCGGTCGCACTAACCTCATAGAACACCACATAGAGATGCCCCCGGGGGTGGTAGTGCGTAGCCGTCCTTATAGATTACCCGAACACAAAAAAAAAGGTGGTTCGGGAAGAACTTCAGGCCATGCTCGAAATGCGCATCGTCGAGGAGTCCCACAGTCACTGGAGCAGCCCGGTGGTCTTGGTTCCCAAGGCCGACGGCTCGGTCCGGTTCTGTGTGGACTATAGAAAAGTCAACGCGGTGTCTAAATTCGACGCGTACCCAATGCCTCGTATTGATGAGCTGCTCGATCGACTAGGCACGGCTCGTTTTTACTCGACACTGGATTTGACGAAGGGATATTGGCAGATCCCCTTGACTCCATTATCCCGGGAAAAAACGGCCTTTTCCACACCGTTCGGCTTACACCAGTTCGTCACACTTCCGTTTGGGCTGTTTGGGGCGCCTGCTACGTTTCAGCGGCTGATGGACCGGGTCCTCCGGCCCCACGCCACCTATGCGGCCGCCTACCTAGACGACATTATCATTTATAGTAATGACTGGCAGCGGCACCTGCAACACCTGAGGGCCGTCCTTAGGTCGCTGAGGCGGGCGGGACTCACTGCCAACCCAAAGAAGTGTGCGATTGGGCGGGTGGAAGTATGGTATCTGGGCTTCCACTTGGGCAACGGGCAGGTGCGTCCCCAACTTAATAAGACAGCAGCGATTGCGGCCTGCCCAAGGCCCAAGACCAAAAAGGGGGTGAGACAGTTCCTGGGGCTGGCTGGCTACTATCGTAGGTTTATACCTAATTATTCGGACGTCACCAGCCCGCTGACTGACCTCACTAAAAAAGGGGCGCCAGATCCGGTCCAGTGGACGGAGCAGTGCCAGCGGGCTTTCCCTGAGGTAAAGGCTGCATTGTGTGGGGGGCCACTTCTACACTCCCCTGACTTCTCTCTCCCTTTTATGTTGCAGATGGATGCATCGGACAGAGGACTGGGGGCCGTTTTGTCCCAGCAGGTGGAGGGGGAGGACCGCCCGGTCCTATACATCAGCCGGAAGCTGTCAGTGCGTGAGGGGCGCTACAGCATGATTGAGAAAGAGTGCCTGGCGATCAAGTGGGCGGTCCTCGCCCTCCGTTACTACCTGCTGGGGCGCCCTTTCACCCTCTGTTCGGACCACACGCCCATCCAGTGGCTCCACCGCATGAAGGATGCCAACGCGCGGATCACCCGTTGGTATCTGGCACTCCAACCCTTCAACTTCAAGGTGGTCCACAGGCCGGGGGCGCAGATGGTCATGGCGGACTTCCTCTCCCGTCGGGGGGGGGGGGGGGGGGAGTCGGCTGCGGGCCGGACGGGCGCCCGGCCTGAGTCGGGCGGTGCGGGTATGTGGCAGCGGGGGCGTGGTCAAACGCCGGTCTGTGACAGGAGGGCGGAGCCAGGGAAGGTGAGTGGCAGAATCGCTACACCTGACGATAGTTAACCTGTGTTTTGTGTGTGTTTTCCCAGTAACCGCTCCCTATTTAAGGAGGCAGAGAGAGAGCAGAGGGAGCGCAACCCGGGAGCAGATGCCGAGAGTGTGTGTGTGTGTATTTAGGCTTACGCTGCTCAGACTGAAAAGTTGGCAAAATAAAGAAGCCTTCTCTGCATCTAAACGTTGTCCTGCTGTCCTCTGTGCTCCACCCACACGTTATTCGCGCTACAATATTGTATTGTCATTAGGTATTACATATATAATGTGGTATGAATGAATGAATGAATGAATGAATGATCAAAGAATGAATGAATGATCAGTTTATTTAGCCCTTTAGTAGTGATAACACTAAATTACAAGGGAGGCCAAATACAAATACTAATACAGTGCAATAAAACACACAGAAAAAACATATTTAGTCCCTACTGAACTTATAGGTCACAAAGTTGCTGAGTTGGTCGGTCCTCGCTACGCGATAGTCAAGGCAATTAATAACTGAAAGTATTTAACATTTTTGGGCAATATATATATATACACAGTATATATAATGTAGAATAAAAACATTTCACTCTTACACCCAACTTTTGAACATTATTAAAAATTTATTCTTGACAAACGTATCGGCCTTTGGCCTTCTTCAGTGTCATAAAAAACTACATAGTGCTATGGGCGTGGTCTTATATATACAAAATTGTGAATTCTATACACTTCAAAATAAAAGACAAAGACAAAAATAAACTATTAATTACAAAATTTATAATTAAATTTAATTAAAAAGAATGTGATTTTTAGATTTATATTCTTTTCGCTTATTTAACCCATAAGGGGCTAAAGTAAACAATTGCGACATCCAGTATGCTTCCCTATTTAGAAGCACGTTGTCTAAACTATCTTGAGCAGTGTTAACTATTGTTTCTATACAAATGAATTCAAAATCATTCAAATTATGGAGAGACTGATTAAAATGTTTGGCTACTTCACATGTTTTTTTGTTGTTTTTCATACTAGATTTATGGTTACGAAAATGTACTTTAAAGTCTGTAGTACAAGAGCCAACATATTGGAGATTACATTTGCGGCAAGTTATTAAATATATTGTATTGCGGGAAGTACAAGAAAGATGCTGGCGAATTTTGTATTTCCTTCTGGTTACGGAGCTGACAAAAAAAATTTGACTCTGCAAAAAAGTTATTACATAAATCGCATTTTTTGCTACACCTAAAACAACCTTGTTCATGCCCTTGATTATTGACTTCCGTGTCACCACGCTTGAGTTTAGAAGGCGCCAGAATTTCCTTAAGATTTTTAGGCTTTCTAAAAGCCAAAATAATACTACCCTCCCGAAATACCTCTTGCATGAAAGCAGAGGAATGCAAAAAGCTGAGATTGTTCCGCAAAATCTTACCAATATCCGGAAGGTTAGGGTTAAAGTCAACAACCAAGGGCGTAACCTTACGCTCAGGCTTAATTGGATCCTTTTGGACAGACTGGTTGTTGGCTGACAGAGACTTTTTACTCTACTTTATATATATATATAATATATCAGGGGCGATTTCTCAGAGACAACAAGGGAAGCCGAGCTTCCCCTAAAATTCTCTCCCCAAACTGCGGCATCTATGACGTTGAATTCTCATTAAAACAATAACTTGCATAACATAATATATGCCCAAGATTGTATTTACGTTCATAACTATCCTGTAACTTATTTGAGTGATGTCTGATGAACTTGCAGTTCGCTACGAGAATCACCTTTGCTGCCAGGCTGTAACCAGCATTGCCAGATACTGCTGACGTTTTCCAGCCAAAATATGTTCAAAACCCGCCAAAATGCACTTAAAACCGCCCAATCTGGCAACACTGGCTGTAACCTTTCTTATTTCAATGGGCTCTATGCGCTGGCAGCCGGGTATCCGTTGCAGTCTATGAGAGGGCTCTGAACAGACAATTTCGGCTAGTTGTTATTGGTTAAAATCGACAAAATCGTCACTTCCAGGGAAGCCGGGCTTCTCTGGGACTAACGAGACAGTGGGAGGGGCAAGAAGCCGGGCTGATGAAGGATTATTGGAGGTAGTGTTTGAAAGACATGAGGAGGGCGGGCTCTGTACTTCGGCGTTGGCGAGGAACACGGTAAGCGCATGATCACTCAGTCCCTAGCGGATGTCGAGAAAGTGTAGTCGTGTGCCAAAGTGCTGTCCGAATTTCTTTTCATATAAACGTTTCTTCTCATTGATGTCTCTGTACATTACTCTGTAAATAATTGTAAGTATTACTCGTTGTGCTCCGTTAACTTTCATCCATTCTATCAGTTTGATCATTCGTGAATTCACTCGTTTATTTCATTTGTAGTTCAATCTGGTTGTAGGCTAGCTTGAGCCTTATTGGGATCTGCAGTGCTAGCTGCTAACAGAAATTGGTGAAGTCTCTGGAAAGCACAACCAGCTAGTATGACAGGGTCACAGACCATTTTCTGGAAAAGGAGCGGAGGGCAGAATTTGTGTATAAATAGTGTGCATCATATAATGTTCATGAATCTGAAGTGTGTATATTGTTCAGTAATGTTAAGAGAATGGTGGGCTCTGTGTTATAGGTTATACCTGGGTATAATATTCAAGGTTCTGTGTGTTGCATAGCCTACCTGGTTATGAATTTCCAGACTGTGTTGCAGAAGATGTTCAAGGATGTGTTGCACAGCTGGGTGTTGTGTTAAAGACTCTGTGTTGCATATCAGGGTATGATGTTCAAGGCTCTTCGTTGAATAGCCAGTGATTTTTGGATGTTTGATATTTTTGATTAAGGATATGAGGCACTAGCCTGGCAAGCCAGACTATAACATGAAATGTACAAGCAAAAATACTTTCTGCCACTAGGTAGGGTTGTCTAGTTCACTATGCTAATGGGACACACCTTTCTATGCTTTGATATCCGGCCTACAGGTTTTACGATGAATGCGTAAAATGGGCTTCCCCTGTTTTAAAAACCAGCAGCTGCCACTGATATATATATATGTATGTATGTGTGTGTATATATATATATATATATATATATATATCAGCTGGATAGTACAGTGGTAAGGCTCACTGACTACAACGCAGGAGATCGGGGTTCGAATCCTGGTCGGGGCAAAACATCATCCAGTAAGGGCCCTTAGGCAAAAACCCTTCATGATATATCAGCCTACCTCAGGAATGAGTGAAAACATAACTGATAGAGTCATACCGGCTCAGACGTCGCCCGGGTCAACAAGGTCTGCGTCAGTTGCTAGGGAACCAGGGCAAACTGATGAGAAATGGGCTACTGGAACAAGACATCGATGGACGAGGACAGAAAATACGGATTTGCTGGAATGCTACTATACAAGCAATCCCAGAGAGAGGGGATACATGCAGAGAATGTGGGACCATTGGATACTTCGAAACCCACAATCAAGGCTAACAAAGAAACAGCTATTAGCCCAGTGTTCCAACATCCATAATCGAAATCTGCTATCACAACTAGAGATTAATGAAATACAACAACGATGCTACGGCAAGGGGGAGCCAGGAAGACAGGTCAGCGGGGAGATGTCAACCAGAGATTGGGTACCAAGCCCCAACAGCTAACAGCCTCAACACAAGAGCTGCTGACCTGAGAAGGAAGATCGTGACCCAACTGGAAACCTGGAGCCCCCGACGAATACCGAAGCTGAGTTGCCAAGTACCTTCAGAAGATCTACTAGTAGATGTGAATGCTGCTCTGAAGACAATCTCCACAAGAACCATCACTGAGACCAACAAGCTGATACACAGTACAGCAACAGTAATCATGGAGATGCTTGGACACAAGGTGGGCTCAGGACAGAACAAACAGTATCCACCATGGAAGAGACGATTAGAGGCCAAGGTAAAGGCAGCAAGGAGAGAAGTTAGCCAGCTAGCTGAACTACAGAAAGGGAACATGGTGAATAAAGGGGCGCCCAGGAAGTACAACTCACTCTCCATACCAGAGGCACTCGAAACTGCCAAACAGCGACTAACAGCTCTGGCCACCCGGTTGAGGAGATACACCAAGGAAGGAGAGGCCAGGAGAATAAACAAGCTGTTCTCCACTGAACCAGCCAAGGTGTACTCTCAGTGGCAGGGGAACAACAAACGGTCAGACCCACCAAGAGCTGAGGTGGAAAAATACTGGAAAGACATATGGGAAAGAAAGGCATCACACAACACTGATGCCCAATGGTTAGTGGACCTAAGAGCTGACCACAGCAACCTCCCAGAACAAGAACCAGTAACCATCTCAATGGCAGACGTCCAAGAAAGAGTGTCAAAGATGAAGAGCTGGACAGCACCAGGCCCCGATATGATCCATACGTACTGGCTGAAGAAGCTAACTGCACTCCATGAACGCCTAGCAGCACAGATGAACCAGCTGCTGAGGGATGGAACCCACCCAGAATGGCTAACCCAAGGCAGGACAGTCCTAATCATGAAGGACCCCCAGAAGGGACCCATCCCATCCAACTACCGGCCAATTACCTGTCTCTGCACAACATGGAAGGCCCTGTCAGGCATCATTGCGGCAAAAATGAGTAAGCATGTGGCTCAATACATGAGCGAGGCACAAAAAGGAATTGGCAGTAACACCAGAGGAGCCAAGCACCAGCTACTGGCCGATAGAACAGTCGCCCGAGACTGTAAGAAGAGACAGACCAACCTGTGCACTGCCTGGATTGACTACAAGAAAGCCTACGACTCAATGCCACACACATGGATACTGGAATGTCTGGAACTGTATAAGATCAACAGGAACCTAAGGACCTTCATACAGAACTCAATGGAAATGTGGAAGACAACCCTAGAGGCCAACTCAAAAAAACCCATTGCCCAAGTCAACATCAAGTGCGGCATATACCAAGGAGATGCGCTATCACCACTGCTGTTCTGCATAGGCCTGAACCCCCTCAGTCAGATCATCACGAAGAGCGGCTACGGGTACCGATTCCGTAGTGGGGCAACAATCAGCCACCTGCTCTACATGGATGACATCAAGCTGTATGCCAGGAACGAGCGAGAAATAGACTCGCTGATCCACACCACCCGGATCTACAGCGATGACATAGGGATGTCATTCGGATTGGACAAGTGTGGCCGGATGGTCTCAAAGAGAGGCAAGATGATCCGGACTGAAGGGATTGACCTACCAGAGGGCAACATAGGTGATATCCAAGACAGCTACAAGTACCTTGGCATCCCACAGGCTAATGGAAACCATGAAGAGGCCACAAGGAAGTCAACCACAGCCAAATACCTCCAGAGAGTAAGGCAGGTCCTGAAAAGTCAGCTGAATGGTAAAAACAAGGTCCGAGCCATCAACATGTACGCACTACCAGTCATCAGATACCCTGCTGGTATCATAAACTGGCCAAAGGAGGAGATAGAAGCCACAGATATCAAGACTAGAAAGCTCCTCACCATGCATGGAGGGTTCCACCCCAAGTCCAGCACCCTGAGACTATACACTAAGCGGAAAGAGGGAGGCCGAGGGCTAGTGAGCGTCAAGACCACGGTCCAGGATGAAACATCGAAAATCCGAGAATACATCAGAAAGATGGCCCCAAAGGATGAACTGCTAAGTGAATGTCTCAGGCAGCAGAACCCTGATGAGAGTGCAGAGGAGGAGGAGGAACAGACAACCTGGAGAGACAAACCCCTACATGGCATGTACCACCGTCAGATAGAGGAAGTGGCTAATATCAAGAAATCCTACCAGTGGCTGGATAATGCAGGACTGACAGACAGCACAGAGGCACTAATCATGGCAGCACAAAAACAGGCCATAAGCACAAGAGCCATAGAGGCCAGGATCTACCAGAGTAGATCAGACCCAAGATGCAGACTGTGCAAAGAAGCCCCTGAAACAGTCCAGCACATAGTAGCAGGGTGTAAGATGCTAGCTGGATCAGCGTACATGGAGAGGCACAACCAAGTGGCTGGGATAGTATACAGGAACATCTGCAACCAGTATGGAATAGAAATACACAAGTCCCAATGGGCCATACCAAAGAAGGTGGCTGAGAACAACAGGGCCAAGATTCTGTGGGACTTCAGCTTCCAGACTGACAAACAGATCCTGGCTAACCAACCGGACATAGTGGTGGTGGACAAAGAGCAGAAGAGGGTGGTGGTGATAGATGTGGCGATCCCAGCTGATGCCAACTGAATATATGATATATCAGGAAGAAGGAACATGAGAAACTTGAGAAGTATCAAGGGTTGAAAGAGCAGCTGGAACGGATGTGGAAGGTCAAGGGTTGCATGGTCCCCGTGGTAGTGGGGGCACTTGGGGCAGTAACCCCCAAACTGGGAGAGTGGCTCCAGCAAATCCCAGGAACAACATCTGAAGCCTCAGTCCAGAAGAGCGCAGTCCTAGGAACATTGAAGATACTGCGCAGAACCCTCAAACTCCCAGGCCTCTGGTAGAGGACCCGAGCTTGAGGATGACATGGATACCACCCCCCCGCCGGGGGTGAGAAGGAGATATATATATATATATATGTGTGTGTGTGTGTGTATTAAAAGGTCAATTCAACCTCCTTAGGTACACACAGATCAAAACATCTCTCTCTCACATGCATGCACTCACACACACACACACACACACACACACACACACACACACACACACACACACACACACACACACACACACACACAATGTTAGAGGTGCAGAAATTTGCCTAATTTATGACACTAAATGAGATAATCACTTGCCTAATGGAGTTAAATTTGATTAAAATGTGGTGATATCAATGTAAGGTCCTATAAAATAATACTGTGTATTTTAAATAACTCTATTTACCATAATGCTTTGTGGTTTAAAATATTTTTCACTGTTGTGTTATACTGTACATTCAGACCAATCAGATTTGTTACTTTATGTTTTTATTTGAATTTTGATATGAACCAATGGTAAACTGTAAATATTTTAATGCCCGCATATTCATGAGCTCTCTCAACGTTCCATCATCTCACGGGAGCGAAGCCCGCGGTAGTCCAGCATGCACCAAAGGAGAGAGAGATCGCGTTGTTTGTTGGCTCGATTTTCTTGCTTGTTTTGGCAGAGAGCATTGGTTATTTTGGCCTGCTCGTGGCCCTAACGTGTGCCTGGGACTCCAGCATCACTCCAGTGGGTGATCTTGCTGTTTCTTTCATTTATTTTTTTTTCTTCTTCACTGGCGAGAAATCTAGCTGCTAGGTTACTGTAGCTAGGCAGGTTTTAGCGGGATGTTCTCTTGACAGGCTTGCTAGTCGCTGCTAGCATAGTCCCACCTTTGAGGAAGGACTCTGCTGTCTCGACTGGACACATCTGCTCACCAGAGCGCCATCATCATTCCCAGGGACTCACTGTGTACAGGATCCAGCCAGCTGCTGAAGGATTCGGGGCAAGCCGCATCTCAGCTAACCCACAGTAGTAGCTAGCCCTCTGCTCAGGAGCATCTGCTGCGTGACGGCATCGTTATCTGCAACCTGATTCACCTGGTCTGACCGGTGGATCGTGAGTAATGTGAACCCACACTTACACTGACACACACACACACACACACACACACACACACGTTCCTCTCGCCTTGCCTGGAAAGCCTGCATGGTAGAAGGGCATTGCAGCGGTTGCTGTTCTACCTGCAGTTCAAAGAGCTGCCAC
Source organism: Neoarius graeffei (assembly GCF_027579695.1). Classification (NCBI taxonomy): domain Eukaryota; kingdom Metazoa; phylum Chordata; class Actinopteri; order Siluriformes; family Ariidae; genus Neoarius; species Neoarius graeffei. The sequence goes on from NC_083578.1 coordinate 43,326,265, forward strand.
CTGTGCACCAACGGGCCCCAACTGTGCACTTATTTTTGTTTTCCTTTCTCTTCTTTTGACACTTTGATAGCCTTATCTCATTATCTCTAGCCGCTTTATCCTGTTCTACAGGGTCGCAGGCAAGCTGGAGTCTATCCCAGCTGACTATGGGTGAAAGGTGGGGTACACCCTGGACAAGTCTCCAGGTCATCACAGGGCTGACACATAGACACAGACAACCATTCACACTCACATTCACACCTACGGTCAATTTAGAGTCACCAGGTAACCTAAACTGCATGTCTTTGGATTGTGGGGGAAACCGGAGCACCCGGAGGAAACCCATGCGGACACAGGGAGAACATGCAAACTCTGCACAGAAAGGCCCTCGTCGGCCATGGGGCTCAAACCCAGACCTTCTTGCTGTGAGGCAACAGTGCTAACACTAGAAGTCCCAGACAGGGGCCATTTGGCCTTTTTACCTAGAAAACCCACAAGAGGGCCAATTGGCCCCAAGTCCTCCCTGTAGACATTCATTTTGTTATGGAAATGTGGCTGTTAGTTACCTTACAGCTTAGGCCCTGTCCACATGGCAACGGATTCAGGTGACTCCGATACAATTGCTTATCATTTAGGCCTGGCGTCCACACGGCACCGGCGTTTTGGGTGCCCAAAACGCAATCTTTTTGAGAACGGGTTCCAGAGTGGAAAGATCTGGCAACGTTGCCGTTGTGAAGTCGTCTGGATGAGTAGAACGGATTTGTTTACGATGACATCACAACCACATGACTGTGAGTGCTTCACGCCGGGTAGAAGTGTAACGAACTCGATGCAAGTTGTCAACAAATCCTATAACTTGGTTCATGAAACGCGCTTACAAAATATTTTCACTGTGAATATTTATTGTGTAATGGTGCAAAGTGAGCGAGAGAGAGACTCTGCCCTTAGGGCAGAGTCAATCCCGCCAGCAAAAATAGGGAAAAAAAGGAGCGATCTCACCTCTTCAGATGTGGGTTTAAGTCCTACAATACATTCCTCAAAAAGGGCGTAGAAGAGCAAATTAAGCCATCAACGTGTAGCATTCAATTTATTCCGGACCATTAAATACGCCGCCTTCCGCGTAGAATCATACGTCATCCTCGTCGCCATATTGGATAGGTCAAAGCGGAGAATAAAGATTCATGTGCTGCGTTTAACTGTACCAACAGGTTTACCGTCCAAACGAGATCATATGGGATTACCTTTCACAGGTGAGAAACAACAAATTAATCCATCAACGTGTATCATTCAATTTATTCCGGACCATTAAAGACGCCGCCTTCCGCGTAGAATCATACGTCATCCTCGCCGCCATATTGGATAGGTCAAAGTGGAGAATAAAGATTAGCTGCGTTTAACTGTACCAACAGGTTTGCTGTCCAAACGAGATCACATGGGATTACCTTTCACAGGTGAGACTGGAAAAATACTTTTCATTGTATTTGGTCATTATAATGTAATTTTACAAACAGATTTTCCTGACTTTGTGGCTAATATGAAGTCTCGCGCATAATAGTTTATGCGCATGCGTCCTTACTTCTTCTATTGTTCTGGTGTCTCCAAAGGGACCGTCTTACAGCGCCCCTAGAGGTGTGGCATGTGTATTGCATCGTTTTCAGCAAGCGTTGCGTTGCCATATGGACCTGATATTTTACTGATTGTTGCCCATTTGGACGCGATATATTTTTAAATAACATCTCGTTGCCGTTGTCGTGTGGATGTAGCCTTAGAAATGAAATCTTACAATGCCTGTTGAATGTTGAATCTCTGCATCTTCGTTCCTTGGAGAGGAGCTTCTTTCACCACAAAATTCTTGAGGGAACTGAAGCGATAGTCCATGTGCACTGAGGTATTTATCCATCAAACAATTGTCTGGTTGCAGTCACATGAGTCGTTATGGTCACATGGGACATTCACATGTTCACATTTTAGAATAGAATGTGTTTTTATTCCTCATTCTCACATTCACACAGAAGTAGCCAACATGACTTCACCACTGAAGTGTGAAGTGTGTGAAATGTGACCTCCTCACCCCACAAACTGCCACTAACAGCCTCATTACCATAACAAAATGAGTGATTAGTGTATTGGGGAAAAGCGGTCGGGCCAAATGGCCCCTATGTGGGTCTTCTAGGTAGACAGAAAAATGCTGGGACTTCTGGTGCTAACCACTACACCACCATGCTGCCCCACTTTGATAGTCTCATCTCATTATCTCTAGCCGCTTTATTCTGTTCTACAGGGTCGCAGGCAAACTGGAGCCTATCCCAGCTGACTATGGGCGAAAGGCGGGGTACACCCTGGACAAGTCGCCAGGTCATTACAGGGCTGACACATAGACATAGACAACCATTCACACTCACATTCACACCTACGGTCAATTTAGAGTCACCAGTTAACCTAACCTGCATGTCTTTGGATTGTGGGGGAAACCGGAGCACCCGGAGGAAACCCACATGGAGACAGGGAGAACATGCAAACTCTGCACAGAAAGGCCCTCGTCGGCCATGTGGCTTGAACCCGGACCTTCTTGCTGTGAGGCGACAGCGCTAACCACTACATCACAGTGCTGCCCACTTTGATAGTTTTCTTGCAAATGTGTTATTTATATTAGTGTATATGCACGCACTGTGTTTGATGGTTCTGTCTTACCTCTCTATGATGTAATTGTTTTAGGTGTCTACTGTTTTCATATTGGTGTAGGTAACACAGTCCGTCTAAAATGGACAACACAGTCCCTTTTAGAAACTACAACTCCCATCACCAGCTTCCGCGTTGACCTGTGTCACGCGGGGGCAGGATCACCAACGTCACATCCTCCATGAAAGCATAAGAAACCCGGAAACTCCTAGCTCCTCCTCTTTTGGCGCTGTGATTCAACACGGACACAAGGAAGAATCGCTCGCTCCGCGAGCAAACCCAAAAAGACATCTTTTCTTTCTTGCAAGAATCAGAGTTTCGCACTTTTCTTTGTTTACCTTTGGCCATGGTAGACTCTAAGATCGTGCGATTTTAAACTCTGCTTGAGTTACAACCGATTTTTCATTTGTTCCTTATAAGTACATACTACTGCAGCCCAGGCAGTTATTTTAAAGTTAAGAAGCGACTGGATCCTTTTTAACTCAAAAGCTGTGCACAGTATTTAATCAGAGACTTTCTTTTCATCACGAGCGACCACGCGTCGGATCAAGAAGTTCTCTGCTCCACGGAATCGATTCACGGAGACCTCCACAACGGCGAAACTCCAAAGTCTCGGAACATCTCTTCATAATCTTGCTAGAGGCAAGATACTGAGTAAGACTTGGCATTTGGGCATAATCAAACCTAGTCTTAGGAATTTAGCTTTTATTGAAGTAGTGTGAATTTAAACTCACATTTAATTGTTACACTATAGACACGCAGCGTGTTGAATTGATTTTTTTGTTTGTTTTAATCTCTCAATTGTTTAATAGATAGGCTTTGCATGCTTCTCTTAATTCCCTATTAACACCTTTTGTCTTAACTCCACGAGGTAGGATCCTTGGGCCTTAGCTAGCCACATACAGCTAATTCTTTGTCTAATTAGCAACCAAAGCTAGCTCACCAGGCCTCACAAACACCTTAGCTAAACACACGGCTAATTCTTTTGTTCCATTAGCCTCCAGGGCTAATTGTATTGTCTCAAGGGATCACAAGGCCTCCACCATGTGGAGTTAGCTACACAGAGCTAATCTTTTGTCTCTAACACATGGCGGTCCTCCCCCACACACACAAACACACCTTTAGCTAGCAACCAGAGCTAAATCCTTTGTTCTCAAACCCCACGTGGTGACACACACACCTTAGCTAGCATTCCTTTGTCTTAGCTTAGCCACACGAGGTTAATCTAAGCACACACAAACATGTGCTCACCAGGCCCCACCAGGCCTGACACACACACACACACACACACACACACACACACACACACACACACACACACACACACACACAGACATACCTAGCTAGCATCCCACGCTAGCCTTCTGCTCAGGCCATAGGGCCTTTCACACACACAGGCCACACACACAAGCACGCATTAGCAACACGTGCTAATTCTTTGTTTTACTTAGATAACATTCCTTTGCCTTAGCTAGCAACCAAGCTAGGCCTCACCAAGCCTGACACACACAAGCACATCTTAATTGGCACACAAAGCTAATCTTTTGTTTTCACCACAACACACACCCACACACACACCATATCATATTTGTATATAATGATTCCATCTGCTATTATCCATTTTTATCTTTGTTATAATAAATTCCATTATTATTGAAACTGTGTGTATTTATTTGTGTTCCAATATTTCTGAAGTTGCCCAATCTCCCAAAGAATTCAAAAAGGTGCATATAAGTTATGTAATATGGTAAGTGATCATAATAATTTGGAATATACCATAATTTAGCTGTTTGTTTGGTAATTTATTATTAAGCACCAAAATTAATGGTATTAAGTAATGAGACTGATTCCATGAGTGATTTAATGATAACATGAGACTGATTCAATGAAAATGATTCACTGAAAACGATTCAAATGAGACTGATTCAATTTAATTATTAACCTTCAGATTTAATGAGATTGATCACTCAATTACCCAAATGCACCTACATTTAAATTGGTGCCCTGTGTGAGGCGATTGGTGTTGAATTCTTGAATATTGTTGCAACAACAGATAAACCATCAGTTTGTTTAAGCAACTGCTAAGGTATATTCCCAGGTGTGTTAAAACGGTTAACAGTAGTGTGATAACCATATCACAAAATACTAATAACCTATTCGTAACTTAGGATAAGAGATAGCATTTCCAAACAAACCTTATTGATTAATTAATTACATAGTTAATATTAATTAATAAAAATTAATTGATAAATTAACTCATTGATTAATTAATTACCTAATATCCAGCCTAAGCAAAATGGCATCCCCTCGTGTCTCAGAAACTGAAGGCAACGCTCAAGACGTGTCTCTCTTTGAGGTCATCGCAGACCTCATTCACTGCTCTGCCTCCGAAAGGGCAAGCATTAAGGACATGAGTAGGCGTGAATGCCAAATTAACATAGTCAACTCAATAAAACATATGAGAGATCCAAAGAGAACAACTATTAGTGTCCAAGAGGCACTAGGTAAGCTATTCCTTTTACACTTCCAGGATACTGATCTAGAGATCAGATCCCTCCGCGGAGAGGTTGACAGGCTGACCACCAGCAATGCCAAGCTGGCAGCCGATGTCACTGATTTATATAGGGAGCGTAGTCTCTTGAAGAACTCCCTTGATGATTGCGCCGAAAGGCTAGAGAAAGCCAAAAAGGCCGCCAAAAGGGCTGCCAAGGAGCAGACCCCCCAAGAAGGGCGCGTGGGGCGTGAAAGACCCCCAACAATGCGCCGAAGCTCAGAGCGGGAAGCGGCGTCCAAACCGGACACCGTGGATTACCTGGTCGAGAACCAGACATCCCGCCAAACTCCATCAACTCGCTACTCGACTCCGTCGTTTAGCCAAGATGGAGCCATCCTGCGCTCATCTGGAGCCCAGGCCCATAGCACACCCAGGTCAGTGCGCTACAGTATCCCTGATCCATCTTCGAATGAATCAGACTACGCATCTCATGCGAAACGGGAGCGATTCCAGAGTAGCTCAGATAGTGAGTACTCAGGAGAGTGAAGGAGGCCGCACAAGGATGTGCACCCAGCCTTCCGCATACGGCAAATTGACCTACTTGCCCAAGATGTCGAGTGATTCGACCCCGACAATAAAATAACAAATGTAAATGATTATTTGCGAGAAATTGACCGATGCCTGATGGACCTGCCGAATGCCACAACGCGAGAAAAACTTAAGCTAATCTGGAAGACCTCCAGTAGCAGTGTTCGTGCCTTTTTAGAGACTCTACCCCCAAACGTTCGCGATAGTTATTCGAAACTTTGCAACTACATGAGGGAAGAATATGTGCCATACATGGACAAAACCTCCGCGACATTGTGTGCTATACAAATCAAACAAAAATGGTCTAAGGCACCTCGTGAATATTATAGACGGCTACATACTGCCTATTTCTAGGGTAGTAGCGCACCAGGCTTGGAAGAAGATAGAGGCTTCAAATCCCTCTTCTTACATAACCTCCACCCAAGCGTGCAGACTCAAGTCACACTGACGTGTCGACGAGGTTGCTACTTGATGAGGGAAATTAGGCAACTAGCCCAAATGACCTGGGAGACCATCGTCAAAACCGCAAACGGAAACGATGATGAACCCAGAGTCCTTAGTTTCCAGGGTGAGGACAAACCCCCGCTAACCTTAGAAAGAGGTGAAGTTCCAAAAGGGGGACCCACCTGGAGAAACTACGGTCCAAACCACCCTTGCTGAGCCATCACCAGGGTGAGTGGGAGAATCGGCAAGGTAAGGCCAGGAGAGACCGATGGCAAGGCCATAGGGACCATGGCAACCGTTCCTCAGATGAGAATGATCATAAGGAACAAAACGGTTGGCAGCAAGATCGTCATCCCCGCTCTGACCAGAAATGGCAGGAGCGCTCCAACAGTAGCTCTCCACGTAGGGGTAGAGGTGACCGAGACAGTGGCTCAGACCAATCTGGTGAGTTCCGCTCAGAGCTGGACTCTTTGAAGGCCTGCTTGGCTGAATTTAAAGAACTGTTACAACAGAGGTCAGACCCCTCAACAGATAAGATAAAAGAGCCCAAGAAAAATGACAAAAGCTACCCGCTGGCATGACTAGGCCAGGAACCGCGAGTAGATCTCATGAAAGGAGGAGATCCCTCTGAAACAGCAGGCGAGGGTCAGGATGTAGGGCCCCCCCTGGTGGTGAAGGCAAACGCACAAGACACACCTCTCATGCACGCTAAAGTCTCCACCACCACTTCTCAGACACGGCTCTCACAAGGTGACCCATTCCCAACCAAACCCTGCAACATAAACTTAGTCAGCTTCACACAAATCATGACCCCGCCATCGTTGAACCCCACAAAACATGCACAAACACGTTGCGACGAGATTAGTGCGAACACCGACCAACCAAGCGCCACGCAAGACCAAATTTCCTATGAACTTCAGTTCATGCCTTCATACACAGAGTCTGGTGTCGAAACACCTGACATCGCGACTCCCCCTAGTGGCCACAACTCTTTGAAAAACCTCCCTCTATCCATCGACTCAGACACAGGCACCCATTTCACTGCTGGTGTAATGGCTGCGCTGTGGAACATGTTAGGCGTCGAGGCGAAATTCCATATCGTGTACCACCCACAATCCTCTGGTCAGGTTAAACGAACCATTCAGACCATTGCGAGCATGCTGTGAAAATATGTCACCCACCATGGTAAAGATTGGGATGTGAAACTTCCCCTGGTGCTAAGGGCCATTCGGTCCACCCCTTATTGCGCCACTTAAGTCACACCCTTTGGGATGATGACTGGGCGGGAGATGGTTCTCCCACCGCATCTCCTATACAAACCAGAGGACATGAGCGTCACAATTGCATACACCGCACATCAATATGTCGCCGACCTACAACGCCACCTACAGTCAACCTTTACAGGTGCCCAAAAGAATCTCGATTCGAGCGTAAAAGGACAAAAGGCCTACTACGCTCGAATCTCAGAGAAGTTCGTACCACCCTGGTCGAGACCTTTCGATCGTGGGAAAACCGTTCCCCGTTGCGTATCGCATTAGGACATCCAGACCTAATCAAACGCTCTCATATCGATGGGTCCATAGTAATCGAATCAAACCTTTTGAACAGTCCTCACTCCAAAAGGGGGGGACGACAGCTAGGCCCATCCTGTCCACCTAGCTTGTACACCTCACTCACCCATAAGCGTACACTAACATTCCCGGTCAGACTTACCAACCCAATAAAGTAATAACCCTTCGGTATAACATGGTAGATAAAATACTAAAATCCGCCATTATTACTAGTGTGTATTCATCGCAAATACACCTGGCATATAGTCTTGGCAGTGCTATCCTCATTTTTGTGAATCCACAAGACTTAGAGATGTGCACCTCCACTAAAGACATCCACTGGGTCTGCCCAGGCAACCCATACATAACACTACACGCCAAGCTGGATAAGATGGCCTGCATCCCTGACAGCTTTAGCCGCAGTAGCGCACGCTTTCTGGCCAGACCACCTGCTGTTATTACTCCTCCAGAAGATTAGGTTTACCAACACAAACACTAATACTTCTTCCTTCCTTCATTTCTTCTCTTTTCTTGTTTTTTATGTGTAGGAAATGAAGTATATATGTAGTGTTTACCGTTTAAATTTTTGATGTGACTCTGACCTAGTTAGATAGTGGTTATATGCCCAAATGCCTATAGAGTGATTATATGCCCAAATGCCTCTGCCTCCAACTGTCTTACTGGAAATCATGAGTTTACCCAGTTTTCACAGGACACCATGGACTGTGCAGAGCAAGGCTGCCTCAAGGACTACGGACATGTGGACTGTATGGTACTGTGCTCTCAGTGCTACGACTCCATCATACCCCTGAGACCAAAAGGGGGATTGTAGGTAACACAGTCCGTCTAAAAACTACAACACAGTCCCTTTTAGAAACTACAACTCCCATCACCAGCTTCAGCGTTGACTTGCGTCATGTGGGGGCGGGATCACCAACGTCACATCCTCCATGAAAGCATAAGAAACCCGGGAACTCCTAGCTCCTCCTCTTTTGGCACCGTGATTCAACACGGACACAAGGAGGAATCGCTCGCTCCGCGAGCAAACCCAAAAAGACATCTTTTCTTTCCTTTCTTGCAAGAATCAGAGTTTGGCACTTTTCTTTGTTTACCTTTGGCCACGGTAGACTCTAAGATCGCACGATTTTAAACTCTGCTTGAGTTACAACCGGTTTTTCATTTGTTCCTTATAAGTACGTACTACTGCAGCCCAGGCAGTTATTTTAAAGTTAAGAAGCGACTGGATCCTTTTTAACTCAAAAGCTGTGCGCAGTATTTAATCAGAGACTTTCTTTTCATCACGAGCGACCACGCATCGGATCAAGAAGTTCTCTGCTTCACGGAATCGATTCACGGAGACCTCCACAACGGCGAAACTCCAAAGTCTCGGAACATCTTTTCATAATCTTGCTAGAGGCAAGATACTGAGTAAGACTTGGCATTTGGGCATAATCAAACCTAGTCTTAGGAATTTAGCTTTTATTGAAGTAGTGTGAATTTAAAGTCACGTTTAATTGTTACACTATAGACACGCAGCGTGTTGAATTTATTTTTTGTTTGTTTGTTTTAATCTCTCAATTGTTTAATAGATAGGCTTTGCATGCTTCTCTTAATTCCCTATTAACACCTTTTGTCTTAACTCCATGAGGTAGGATCCTTGGGCCTTAGCTAGCCACATACGGCTAATTCTTTGCCCATGTTTACATTAGACCGTATCAGTGGATCATCAGATTAACGTTTTTAAAACGATTAGTGTGCACACAGCAACACCAATACACGATTTACGTGCACACAGCAATACCAATACACAGATACGCTCGGCTCCACAGGCATCCTGCGCTCCAAATCACTCTGCCCTGAACAGCGAGTGCCCTCTGGAGGGTGCGCACTCTGGCCTTGCGCAGCTCACAGAGCACGCGAGTGAAGTGAACAAGCTGTGATTCGGGACTGAGCCGCTGTGTGTGTGATGCCAGCGCATATCACTTACCACTTGCAAGTGGAAGGATGGCAAGCCTAAAGACAATCATAACTACATAATGGGCAGTATTTGCATCAGTATTTGCAGTATTTTCATACTTTTATACTCTTTAATGAAAGGTGATACAAGGCGGAAGTCCACGCCATTTTTCAGCAGTCGCGTCACATGACCAACGCCAGCGAATCAGGAAGGTGGATGTCACAGTGACGTTGTCCAATGAGACACCAGCTAGAGCTCAGCACAGTGTATCCGCATATTCTGAATGTTTACACAGCACCTGAGCTGACACGATCTGGATTGAATACGTGGACGCTGGCGGATTCCCGTTTCCTGGCGTTTCCAGGCAGTTTAATGTAAACGGACAGTGCATCCGCGAAGAAAACGAGACAGATACGGTCTAATGTAAACGTAGCCTTTGTCTAATTAGCAACCAAAGCTAGCTCACCAGGCCTCACAAACATCTTAGCTAAACACACGGCTAATTCTTTTGTTCCATTAGCCTCCAGGGCTAATTGTATTGTCTCAAGGGATCACAAGGCCTCCACCACGTGGAGTTAGCTACACAGAGCTAATCTTTTGTCTCTAACATGTGGCGGTCCTCCCCCCCACACACAAACACACCTTTAGCTAGCAACCAGAGCTAAATCCTTTGTTCTCAAACCCCACGTGGTGACACACACACCTTAGCTAGCATTCCTTTGTCTTAGCTTAGCCACACGGGGTTAATCTAAGCACACACAAACACGTGGTCACCAGGCCCCACCAGGCCTGACACTGACACACACACACACACACACACACACACACACACACACACACACACAGACATACCTAGCTAGCATCCCACGCTAGCCTTCTGCTCAGGCCATAGGGCCTTTCACACACACAGGCCACACACACACAAGCACGCATTAGCAACATGTGCTAATTCTTTGTTTTACTTAGATAACATTCCTTTGCCTTAGCTAGCAACCAAGCTAGGCCTCACCAAGCCTGACACACACAAGCACATCTTAATTGACACACAAAGCTAATCTTTTATTTTCACCACAACACACACACCCACACACACACACACACCATATCATATTTGTATATCATGATTCCATCTGCTATTATCCATTTTTATCTTTGTTATAATAAATTCCATTATTATTGAAACTGTGTGTATTTATTTGTGTTCCAATATTTCTGAAGTTGCCCAATCTCCCAAAGAATTCAAAAAGGTGCATATAAGTTATATAATATGGTAAGTGACCATAATAATTTGGAATATGCCATTATTTAGCTGTTTGGTAATTTATTATTAAGCACCAAAATTAATGGTATTAAGTAATGAGACTGATTCCATGAGTGATTTAATGATAACATGAGACTGATTCAATGAAAATGATTCACTGAAAATGATTCAAATGAGACTGATTCAATTTAATTATTAACCTTCAGATTTAATGAGATTGATCACTCAATTACCCAAATGCACCTACATTGGTAACTGTATTTTGTGCTTCTTAGGGAAGCATTTCTTATGAATAATATTTCCTATTATTATTATTATTATTATTATTATTATTGCTTGTTAATAAATAGAATCATTATTATTATCATCTAATTATATCTTGGGTGTATTGGCTGCTCATTTGTGGGCTTTTTATATATATGTATATATATATTGGAATGTGCTGACATTTACACCCTGCAGATAAGCTATCAGCTTATTTTCCTACTATCAGCTATCAGCTTATTTTCCTACTCTATATTTTTTTGGGGGGGAGATACACATACACTGGCTGGAAGGTAGGTGTAGTATTTTCACATTTTTGAGGCACCGCGCTACTAAATTTGTAATCATTCATAATTATTCGCATTATCTAGCATTACTGTTATACAATTTCTATTTCACTTGTATATTTATGGTATCAGGAATCTCAGCCAGCTCACCATTCCACCGCTGAGAATTTAGGAATCCTGCTGTGCTACTTTGTTATTTATTGTGATTTTGTGTAACTCTTAAGTAGCCTGTACTGTGCTGGGTGACTAGCACCCATTAAAAAGGAGGTTACATTTTGGAGGCACCGCTGGGATTTTCCTGTTTACCGGAACAAGTAGGTAGTTGTGTTTTGCTTAGTGTTTGTCTTGTGTTAGTTAGCTTTTAACATGGACCTTAGTCAGGCTGTTGAGTGGAGCCGTGGGGAGAATGTTGATTTGTCTCATGCTGTTCTTCTTAGCAGAGTGCCATTTGAGGCTACTGATGAGTTGGTTAGCTATGTGCTCAGCACAGTCAAGATTCTGGGTAGGACCCGGACGTGGTCACTGCGGTGACAAGACTGGTAGACACCTGTACATTTTAGTGGAGACTTCTGCTGAGCTGGATCAGAGCTCTGTCCCTCCTGAAGTGTGAATTGTAGGTGAGGCAGGTCCGTGGGCTGTTCATGTAGTGAGTAGCTTGCTGCCTGATCGTAGCGTTCCTGAAGAGGATGATTTTGAAGTGAAGTTGTTGGCATAGTTGCAGAAGGAGGGTAAGTCCATGGGTGACATAAAGGCGGCTGTTCTGGGCCCTCAGCCTCCTAAGCCCGATGTCAGCATTGATCTCATGATTGACATAGGTCAGCTTGTAGATCGCTGTAACCAGGCATCGGTTGATGAGCCTGGCTACAGAAAACTGAGGCTGTTCTCTGGATTACGACCTGTTCCTCCAGGTGAGGAAGAGTATGAGGTGTGGATGGAGCAGGCTACTCAGATGGTTACTGAGTGGCAGTGCACTGATGCTGTGAAGCAGCAACACATTGTTGAGAGTTTGCATGGGCCTGCTGTGGATATTATTAGATTCTTGAAAGTCAGTAACCCATCTGCCTTGGCTACTGAATATCTAGAGGCTCTTGACACTACTTATGGGTCCACGGAGTGTGGAGCAGACCTTATGGCTTCATTTCGCCATACTTTTCAAGAGGATGGTGAGAAACTGTCTGCTTTCTTGTACCGCTTGGACAAGCTTCTTCACTGCGTTCTTTTGAGAGGAGGGATTGACACTGCAGGTCTGAATCATGCGCGCCTGGAGCAGCTCTTCAAGGGTGCTCTCACTAATGACATTGTGGCTTTGCGTGTGCGTATGATGCACACTTTGCAAAATCCGCCTTCTTTTTTGCAGCTAATGTGAGCAGAGAGAGAGGAAGAGCACTGGGTAAGTGCCAGAGAGAGTGCAAAAGTTTCTGCGGCCACTTCTACTGTTCGCCAGGTCCCTGTGCCTGCAACCACTGCTGTTCCTCATGTTCCTGTGACTGCTGTTATCGCTTTTCCCCATGTGCCTGTTACTCCAGTGACGTCTGAAGTGGACAGTCTGAGGAAAGAGGTCAAGGAGCTGACATCTTTAGTAACTAGACTTTTGACTGCTACTACAGTGGCTCCTACTACTCCGCCAGTCTCCCAGTGTGGCTTAAGCCAGAGCACAGGAAACACTGCCACAGCTGTCCCCATGAGGTCTGTTTCTTCTGCTTCTTCAAGCTTGCCTAAGTCTACAGCATCCTCTCCTGTTCCTGCCATTTTCTGCTATAAGTGTGGAAAAGATGGCCACATGAAGAGAGAGTGCACATGTCCTGAGAACTTGAGATTAGCAAATCAGAAGCTGCTTAAGAGGGTCACGCAGCAGAGAAACTTCCCCGGAGCCCAGTGAAGGAATGGCACAGAGCTCCATCACACAAAACACGTTCCACTCATTGTGCACCTCCAATCAAAGTTAGACAATCACAACTGCCATCTGGTTTAGTGGGGCCCTCGGTTGAGGTGCCCGTGCAGATAGAGGGTGTTTATGCTAAAGCTCTGCTTGATAGTTGTTCTCCAGTCACCATCTTGTACTGTAGCTTTTACGATGCATATTTGAAGCACCTGCCACTGCAGTCAGTGGAAAATCTTGAAATATGGGGTTTGAGCTCTCAGAAATGCCCATTTGACAGATATTTGCCTCTCAGGTTAGAGTTCACTGAAGCTGTCATGGGTGTGCCTCAGGTAGTGGATGTGTTAGCTCTTGTGTGTCCTGACCCTCAGACAAAAGAGGGTATAGCCATTTTGGTTGGCACAAATACTCACTTAGTGAGGAAACTGTTCCACTCTTGTCACGAACAGGCTGAAGAAGGGTTTCTTAACACTTTGACCATACACCCTGTGATGCAAGAAGCTTTTCAGTCTATTAATCAGACTTGTGTCACCCAGGAGAATATGGAAAAGCATGGTACAGTGTGGTTCACTAGACCTAAGCCTGTTGTTATAAAGCCTGGGCAGGAGTTTCAGCTTTCAGGGCTACCTAAGTTTCCGGGTAAGCTCGATGACTCCTTGGTGCTTGTAGACCAGCCTGTTAGTGTTGATGGTGTGTCCGTCCCTGAGCTTGAGGTTAGGCCCGAAGTTCATCCGGTCTCTGCTGTGTTGTGCCGTCATATCACGGAAACCGTAAGGAATGTTTCTTCTAGGGATGTTCTTATGAAGAGAGGTAGTCCCCTCGCTCACATATTCCCTGTAGACATGGTGCTGCAGATTCCATCCACTTGCAGTTCCACAGACATTAGTGAGCTTTCTTCTGCCTCTTTTGACTTTGGCACTTCTCCTATGCCAGAAGAGGCAAAACGGAGTCTCTGCGAGATGATGTTGCAGAGGAAGGAAGTGTTTGAGTGGGACGTAGGCTGTTCTCAGCATGAGATCCGGTTGAACGATACTCGGCCTTTCTGAGAGAGATCTCGACGTTTAGCTCCTGCTGATCTGGAGGATGTTGGTCAGCATTTGCTGGAGCTCCAGAATCATGGCATCATTTCGCAGTCTCGTAGTCCATATGCGTTGCCCATTGTCGTAATGTGCAAGAAGTCTGGTAAGGTCAGGATGTGTGTTGACTATAGAACGCTTAACCAGCGTACCATCCCTGACCAGTACACAGTCCCTAGGATTGAAGATGCCCTCCATTGTCTCTCTGGTAGTAAGTGGTTCTCTGCGTTGGACTTGAGAAGTGGCTACTACCAGATTCCCATGAGCGAGGCTGATAAAGAGAAGACTGCTTTTATCTGCCCTTTAGGTTTCTATCAGTTTGAGCGCATGCCTCAGGGAATCTGTGGTGCCCCTGCCACATTCCAGAGAGTCATGGAGCAGACTGTCAGAGACATGAACATTCTGGAGGTTCTTGTGTACTTAGATGACCTAATCGTCTTTGGCCGCATGTTGGAGGAGCATGAGGAGCAACCTTTAAAGGTTCTGGACAGGCTGAGAGATGAAGGTCTCAAACTTTCTTTGGATAAGTGTCAGTTTGGAAGGACATCTGTGAACTATGTTGGGCACATAGTTTCGCAGGACGGTATAGCCACTGACCCCTCCAAGATAGAAGCTGTCGTGTCTTGGCCTCGACCACAGACCGTTACTGAGCTACGGTCATTTTTGGGTTTCTGTGGCTATTATCACTGGTTTGTGAAAGGTTTTTCAACTTTGTGCCATCCCCTGAATGAGCTGCTGCAGGGCTGTCCATTTCACAGGAAGAAAAACTCGAGTTCACAGACAACTGACCCGAAACCTTCTTTCTGGCCCTCTGAGCCCTTTGGTCCCAGATGGAGTGACCAGTGTGAGTCTGCTTTTCAGGAGCTGAAGCAGAGGTTGACTCAGGCGCTGGTGCTAGCTTTTGCAGACCCCCACAAGCCATATGTCTTGCATGTGGATGCGAGCTTGGATGGTCTGGGTGGTGTTCTGTATCAGGAGTATGCTGAGAGTTTGCGTCCGGTTGCATTCATTAGTCACAGTCTGTCCCCTTCAGAGAGGAATTATCCAGCTCACAAGCTGGAGTTTCTAGTTTTGAAGTGGGCTATAATGGATAGACTGCATGACTACCTTTATGGAGGCAGCTTTGAGGTCAGGACTGACAATAACCTGCTGACTTACATTACTAAGTCTGCAAAACTTGATGCCACTGGTTACCGTTGGTTGTCTGCTCTTTCGACCTACAATTTCAGCTTGAAATATAGGCCTGGGCGACGGAACCTGGATGCAGATGCACTGTCACGACGCTCTCACATCAGCCTGTCCCCTGATGATTAGTGGCAAGAAATTCCAGCCCCTGAGGTGCGAGCTATCTGTCAGGTGGTGGCCACACAGAGGGCAGGTTGCCCTTCTTTCCCGTGTGTGACTGATCAGATTTGCAGTCATGAGCCAGCTGTTCCTAAGGCGTTTCTATTTCACTTGTATATTTATGGTGTCAGGAATCTCAGCCAGCTCACCATTCCACTGCTGAGAATTTAGGAATCCTGTTGTGCCACTTTGTTATTTAATGTGATTTAGTGTAACTCTTAAGTAGCCTGTACTGTTCTGGGTGACTAGCACCTGTTAAAAAGGGGGTTACATCAATGTGACATTATGATATACATATGTGACTCCATAACATATTGAAATATATTCAAAATGTTTTTCATATATTTATTTAATAATTAACTCAATGTACTTGCAATTTACAAGAAAACTAATTGAACACTTGCAGCAGATTCAACACCAGTTTCCCCCATTGTCTGGGAGAGTCCCTCGGAGGCGCATGTCAAGTCAAGTCAAGTTCAGTTGTATTGGGCTTTTAACAATAAACATTGTCGCAAAGCAGCTTTACAGAATTTGAATGACTGAAAACATGATCTAATTTTATCCCTAATCTATCGCCAATGAGCAAGCCTGTGGCGACAGTGGCAAGGAAAATCTCCCTCAGATGACATGAGGAAGAAACCTCGAGAGGAACCAGACTCAAAAGGGAACCCATCCTCATTTGGGCAACAACAGACAACATGACTATAACATTAACAGTTTTAACATGAAGTCAGTTTCGTTGATGTTATAAACTCTTCATTGATGGAAACTTGAGTGCAAAACTGTTCATGACAACTGCAGTTAGCAAGTCAACTGTAGTCCTCAGCCATAAAAGCATTACTGTAAGTGTCCAGAGCATCCTCCAAGTGTGACTTTCAACTGTCCACATGGGGCCATCTTCCACAGGAGCGATGCGATGAGACTCCAACCAGACACAGGGCATCAGGATGGATCAGGCAGGTCTGAGGAGCAGAAGAGGTCAGCATCTCGGTCCCAGGACCGGCATGTAACTCAGAGGGACAGATTGTGGTGGTGGTGGTGGGGGGGGGGGGGGGGGGGAGAAAACACAGGTTGTTAGGTATGCCCAATGTCACCTGAATAAGTAGGAACAGTACACATATTGCACTGAGTACAATCAGGGACTCTGGCAACTAACTATGACAGCAGAACTAAAAGGGGAGAGCCAGAAGGTAACACAGGCATGAGGGAGCCCTGGGACATAAAGCAGCTAGCCACTACACTGTCAACAAACTCGTGTGAGCAAGTGAGTGGGGGACTGACAGCATCCATACATCCCAGTTTACCAAAACACTATGTCTGAGGACCCTCCAGATCTACTCCTTTACCTCAAACACCATTAACCAAAGGCTTGACTAAACAGATACGTTTTCAGCCTAGACTTAAATGCATGTGGATTCTGTGGATTCGGCTGTGAGAGAGTCACTCTGTTTTGAACGAGTGGTCCAGGTCTCTCATAAATTCAGAGCAAACTAAAGGACTACTTGGGCTATGATGTTGTTTGGGAAAACCATGTTAGCTTGATGATGGATCTTAGGAGGTAATTAAAGACACTCTTGACCTTAAGTGACTTTTGGGAAACCCACCCCTGACCATGTATTAAACCAACAAATATATGTGCAACCAGGGACAATGCCCCTAATCAACACTGTCATACAATGCCAGCTGTCTTTCCTCAGACATTCCATCAGAAGACAGAAGAAAGACCTAATACAGCAATATTGCCTGTATGTTCCACAATATTGTCAGCGAAGCAGAGGGCTGCAGAAATCCAGCTATCTGTAGTAAATCACCAAGCATGTCAACCAAGAAATTCAACTCGATGAGCATGAGGACAGAGTTGCATGGTGATCTGTGATTAAAGCCGCCTCTCGTTTCACCAATTTAAGATGAGATGGAGCCAACAAAGAGAGACTTTGCCTTTTGTTGTTTGTGTTGCCTTTTGTGGGCATGTAGTTCAGAGTAATTTTTGTTTTGCAAAATTCATCACACCATGCTTCTATTAGTGGCAATATAATTGTAACATGTAAAACTTATTGTGAAGTCCCTGTAACATTTGTGATATGCCCTTACCTTTATAGGTAATGAATTACTGTATTTTAATATGCAAAGCTCAAAGCTTTGTTCTTAATGCCATGTTAATTTAGTTTCCATTGTTCTATCAAAATATATGCCAAATTACATAATTCAGTAACCTAGAAGTTAAGGGTAGATATATTCATTCCAAATATACTTGCTAAAGTTATCATGGACCAAATATTGCCTAACCATATAGGACACAATTCAGAACAAATTAATAACCAGTTTTAATAGTGTTTACCATTACAGTACTCAGCAAATATACTTTTTATAAGAATGGAAAATCAAAATGACAGTCATTTTTGGCACAATGTTGGTAAATTTCATGCAGAAAAAGCATTTTAACTTTTTTAATACTTAAATTTGTGATTTTTTTTATTTATTGCTGTCTTCTGATGGAATGTTTGAGGAAAGACAGCTAGCATTGTATGACATTGTTGATTAGGGGCATTGTCTGTTTGCACATATTTTTCAGTTTGATACATATTCAGTTTGACCAATGTTCAGAATAATTTACAGGCACTGTGTTTGAAAGGCATTGATTTTCTCATTGGGGTGTTTTGACAATTTATGTTGAGTTATATTTTAGACAATATTCCAATTTGAGAAAAATGGCATAGTTGCAGAAAATGAATAAAGCTCCACGTCAAATCAGCACATGTTCGTGCCTGGCACACCAAATTTTCACTTGCATCCACATGCATTCATACTCTGAGCAGCACGTACCTCAAGGACTAATTACATGCACAATTAGTGCAAATTTATAAGGATGCTAAAATCTCAGACATTGTGAGGCATTGCACACTGTTCTACATGACCTTACCAAGCCTTTTGTTTATCTTGTCTTCCTGGTTTTTCTACTCACATCTGTATTTTGGATTCCGCTTTTGTCTCTGCCTCATGTAGTCTGTTTGTGCCTCACATGACCTTAACTTGGCCACTGTTTTTGATTCTGCTTAATGTTTCAGATTTGTATGCCTGATTGTTTTTATAATAAACAAACTCTTCCTGCAATTACATCTGTTTACAGCTACATACCTGACACTCCAGGACATAAGCTACTCACTCAGCATTACTATCATGCATTTTTCTCATCCAGAAGCACCCCTATTAGAAAATGACAGTAAGGTGGGGTTTACATTAGACCGTATCAGCGGATCATCAGATTAACGTTTTTAAAACGATTAGTGTGCACACAGCAACGCCAATACACGATTCGCGTGCACACAGCAACGCCAATACACGGATACGCTTGGCTCTGCAGGCATCCTGCGCTCCAAATCACTCCGCCCTGAACAGCGAGTGCCCTCTGGAGGGTGTGCACTCCGGCCCTGCGCAGCTCACAGAGCGTGCGAGTGAAGTGCACAAGCAGTGATTCGGGACTGAGCCGCTGTGTGTGTGATCTCAGTGCATATCAGGCATGCGCGTCACTTACCACTTGAAAGTGGAAGGATGGCAAGCCTAAAGACAATCATAACTACACAATGGGCAGTATTTGCATCAGTATTTGCAGTATTTTCATACTTTTATACTCTTTAATGAAAGGTGATACAAGGCGGAAGTCCGCGCCGTTTTTCAGCAGTCGCGTCACATGACCAACGCCAGCGAATCAGGAAGGTGGATGTCACAGTGACGTTGTCCAATGACGACGCCAGCTAGAGCTCAGCACAGCGTATCCGCGTATTCTCAATGTTTACACAGCACCGGACCAGACACGATCTGGATTGAATACGTGGACCCTGGCAGATTCCCGTTTCCCGGCGTTTCCAGGTGTTTTAATGTAAATGGACAGTGCATCCGCGAAGAAAACGAGACAGATATGGTCTAATGTAAACTTGGCCTAAGAATTTGCCCTGCAGAGTTGTATCAATCTGACAATTTGGGGTCTGACTCACTGTCACCTCACAGCAAGAAGATCCTGGGTTCGAGCCCAGCAGCCGGCAAGGGCCTTTCTGTGTGGAGTTTGCATGCTGTCTGCATGGATTTCCTCTGGGTGCTCTGGTTTCCCCCACAGTCCAAAGGCATGCAGGTTAGGCTAATTGGTGGCTCTAAATTGACCATAGGTGTGAGCATGAATGGTTGTCTGTGTTTATGTGTTAGCCCTGCGATGACCTGGCTGTTACGATCTGGCTCAGAATCGTAACAAAACCAAGGAGGACACGGGACACGAGATTACCAAATTAAAGAATTTACTTAAGAAAAGGAAAACTATATACAACATGTACAAAACATGTTAGTCAGTAAATCAGTAATGTTAAACATTTCAGACATGCAATGTTTGTAGTGAAACTAAATGCATGAAAATAAATCAAATACAAAACCATAACGAAAAACAAAGCAAAACGGCAGATGTGCACCCAAGACACGAGCAGCCGAGCAGAGAAGCAGCACAAGCAGCATCAACAACGACAGCGGACATCTTCTCCAAGTCCAGCCTTTTAAAGGGAGCAAATCAGGTGCGGCCTTAACAAGCGCCAAAGCCATGCACTCACAAAGAGCGGCAGCAGCAGCACTCAGAGTCGTCACACACACACCCTCAAAAGAAAGTGAAGAGCCTCATGGGATCGTAGTTTTCAAAGCAAGAGCAAGCCACACCCATCCGGCACATAGATCAAAAACGGGCCCATCCTGTGCAAAACCAGGTCATCCACAGCATGCGTTCCCTGTCCACAACTCTCCATTTCCCCGACCACCCAGCAACCATAGCACCTAGGAGCAAATTAAGGGTGGAGAAAGACAAGAGCCAAAGAGAAAGGACAAGCAGAGCATGACCCTTAAGCACGGGACAGAGCATCGGCCATGACATTATCAGACCCTTTAATATGCCTAATGTCTAAGCAGTAGGACTGTAAAAACAATGACCAGCAAACTAATTGCTGATTTGGACACTTCAAGGAATTCAAAAAGGTCAAAGGATTATCTCCAGCCACTTTATCCTGTTCTACAGGGTCGCAGGCAAGCTGGAGCCTATCCCAGCTGACTACAGGCGAGAGGCAGGGTACACCCTGGACAAGTCGCCAGGTCATCACAGGGCTGACACAGACAACCATTCACACTCACATTCACACCTATGGTCAATTTAGAGTCACCAGTTAACCTAACCTGCATGTCTTTGGACTGTGGGGGAAACTGGAGCACCTGGAGGAAACCCACGCGGACATGGGGAGAACATGCAAACTCCGCACAGAAAGGCCCTCGCTGGCCACAGGGCTCGAACCCGGACCTTCTTGCTATGAGGTGACAGTGCTAACCACTACACCACCATGCCGCCGTCAAAGGATTATGATCTGTGAAAATTGTCAATGCTACACCAGAATTTATGTATACTGTGAAATGTTGTAAAGCCCAAATTAAAGCTAGTGCTTCCTTTTCCACCACTGAATAATGCAGCTGATAAGAACAAAATTTCTTTGAAAAGAAACAAATGGGATGAAAGACTCCCTGATCATCAGCTTGGATTAGAACACCGCCAGCCCCGACATTACTGGCATCCACCTGTAACGAAAAACATTTATCAAACCGTGGCACGGCCAAAACAGGAGCAGAACAAAGAATGGACTTCACATTTTCAAACGCTCATTGACAATTTAATGTCCACACATACTTCTCCCCATCCCTTAAAAAAGTGGTCAAAGGAGCCACAACAGTTGAGAAGTTTTGGCAAAAACACCGATAAAACCCAACCAAATCCAAAAATTGGTGCAGATCTTTTTTTTTTTGTAGCGGGAGGTGGATACTGTTGAATGGCCACAAGTTTTGCATGAATAGGACGCACTTCACCATTCCCAACAACTTTCCCAAGGAACATCACCGTGGCCCTGGCAAACTCACACTTTGCCAGGTTCACGGTAAGCTGCACCTCGGTCAAGCGATCGAACACTGACTTGAGCCTCTGCAAATGAGAAACCCAAGTGTCACTAAAAAGAACTAGATCATCAAGATACAGTCCTGCTCACCATTATTGGCACCCATGAAGTTTAAGTACATAATGTGGAATATCTCCTGAAAAAAATGAATCAAGTGAAACAACTTTTTTCTATAGAGAACTCGTGTTTGATACAAAAGAGCAAATGATAAACAACAATTTAAAACAATAAACAATGAGGGGAAAAATATAAAAATTTAAAGCTTGCTGTGTCACTGATATTGGCACCCTTTGCTATAAATCAGTATGGAAACACATTATGACTCACCTGTGGTAACTCACAAATGAGAATCACCTGTAATAAATTGTCTGTACCCATGTGATATGAATTAGCCAATGAATGATGACTTCCATGTTTTAAAAAGCCACCTGTTATTCCCTGTTCCTTTGTCATAATGGTGAAGACAAAGGAGCTGTCTGAGGACATCAGAAGAGCTATTATTAGCATACACAAGACCTCCAAAGGGTATAAGACCATCTCCAAAGACCTTGGTATCCCTGTTTCAACAGTACGTAATGTTATTAAGAAGTTTGCCAAGCATGGAACTGTCAAGAACCTCTCTGGACATGGGGGGGAAGAGAAAAATTGATGAGAGAAGTCTTCGAAAGTTGGTGTGAATGGTGGAAAAAACACCACGTCAAACATCCAAAGACCTGAAGGCCAATCTGGAACAGTCTGGGGTCATGATTTCAACAAGTACCATATGCCGCACACTAAACCAAACAGGGCTTTATGGGCAAAGGCCAAGGAAGACACCATTGCTGAGGAAAAGACATAAAAAGGAACGACTGATCTTTGCCAAAGAGTACCTGGACAAACCGCAATCCTTCTGGGAAAATGTTCTGTGGACAGATGAAACAAAAATAGAGCTTTTTGGCAATGCACACCAACAGTTTGTTTACAGATGGCACAATGAAGCCTACAAGGAAAAGAACACCCTACCAACAGTTAAGCATGGTGTAGGATCCATAATTCTGTGGGGCTGCTTTGCTGCATCTGGTACTGCAGGCCTTGACCGTATCACAGGAATCATGAAATCAGAAAATTATCAAGATATTTTAGAGGGAAATGTCCTACCCAGTGTAAGAAAACTTGGTTTGAGTCGAAGATCATGGGTCCTTCAGCAAGACAAAGACCCAAAGCACACATCCAAAAGCACGCAGGAATGGTTGAAAAGGGAAAAAATGGACTGTTTTAAAATGATCTCAATCCAATCAAAAATCTTTGGGGTGAGCTGAAATCTGCCACTGAGGAAAAGAACCCTGCAAACATTCAAGAGCTTGAACAAATTGTAAAGGAAGAGTGGGAGAAAATACCAGCTGAGAAGTGCAAGAAGCTTATAGATGGCTACAAGAAACGTTTGGAGGCTGTCATCACTGCCAAAGGGTGTGCAACCAAATATTAAAGAAGGGTGCCGTTATTGCTGCACATGGTGTTTTTTTCTGTTTCTTCTTTGAAATTACAATATGTAAGTTGAAAAAAAAATTCTTTGTTAAATTTCGTTGGACCTCCAATTAAAAGATCCTGATGCTATAAATTTGGTACATTTCCATTTATTTCCGAAGATATTGTACAGGTTCTGCAAAAAATGAAGGGGTGCCAATAATGGTGAGCAGGACTGTATACAGAACATCCATCTAAACCAGATATTACATGATTCATAAGCCTCTGAAAACTGGCTGGTGCATTACATAACCCGAAACTCATTACTGTACAAGAATACAGCCCAAACAGTGTTATGAAAGATGAAATATCCTGTGCCCTTGCTGTAAGCGGCACTTGCCAATAACCTTTTAAAAGGTCCAATTTAGTTACAAATTTGGCTGATCCAACTTCATCAATGCAATCCTCAATCCTGGGTAACGGGAAACTATCACTTTTAGTGACACTTAACCCTGCGAAAATCTGTACAAAAACAAACAGTTTTGTCCGGTTTGTCGACAAGAATACATGGAGAGGCCCATTCAGAAAAAGATGGCACAGCGATTTTATCATCAAGCATATATTGAATTGCACCCTCCATCAGTTTTTGTTTTTCTGGAGACACACGATAAAAATGTTGTTTAATTGGCACAAAGTCACATACATCAATATCGTGCTCAGTCCACGTCGTTCTAGACGGGGCATCACCAAACAGAGTGGGACACTTATTGATGAGCTGAATCAGCTCAGCCCGCTGAAACAGCGACAAATATGCAAGCAAATTATCCAGATGGGCCAAACATTCAGAATTTTTTTAAACACCCCCTTATAATTCCATCACTGGGCGAAACAAGCTCGCTCTCGATTTTGTTACATGGGCCAGAATTAAACACTGGAGCCAAGGTTAATAAAGGTTTAACAAAAAACGAATCATAATAGGGCTTCATCATATTAACATGGAACAGAGTGGACTTCTTCCTACGAGACGGAATAGAAACCAAGTAGTTTTCATCAGAGACTTTGTGTAAGACCGTGTCTGGACCATCAAACTTTGACTCAAAAAGCGAACCAACTAATGGGAGAAGCACAAGGACACGATCACCCTTTTCAAATGAACGAAGCTCAACTGTGCGGTCATATAAACGCTTCATTTTTCGCTGCGCGTACTGCAGATTTTCCTCTGCAATTTTGCGCACTCGAGACAATCGATCCTTGAAGCTATTCACATAGGCCTCAATACTTTTAGGCGGTTCAGTTTTATTCCCAACCTCACTCAAGACAGACAAAATTCCCTGAACTTTATGTCCGAATACCAAGTCATTTGGGCTAAAGCCTGTACTTTCTTAGACTACCTTGCGAGCATAAGCCACGGAAGAGCTTCTTCCCAGTCCACATCTAATTGAACGTTGTAAGCACACAAGAGCGACTTCATGGTTTGATGAAAACGCTCAAGAGAGCCTTGAGACTGAGCGTGATAAGCTGTCGAAGTCAGATGTTCAATATGCAATTGTTTCAAAACCTCAGTAAAAATACAAGAGGTAAAATTCGAACCTTTATCACGTTGCATAAATCTGGGAATTCCAAAAATGGACACAAACTGAGACAGGGCTTTAAGTACAGATTTTGTCGAGATAATGCACAAAGGATATGCAAACGGATAACGAGTATTCAAGCACATGGTAAATATATAATTGCAACTGCTTTTCGATCGTGGGAGTGGGCCTACACAATCGATAACAAGGTGCTCAAAGGGTTCTCCAAAAGCAGGGATGGGATGCAATGGGACGGGCTTAAGCTTTTGATTAGGCTTACTCGTAACTTGACATATGTGACAGGTCTTAATGTAAGCGGACACATCCCTTTTAACACGAGGCCAAAAGAAATGTCTGAGAATACGATCATAGGTCTTCCTGACCCCACCATGACCACACTGATCGTGAGCCACCTGCAAAATTAAATTTCAATGTTTAGTTGGGACCACCACCTGGATTATAGCTTCTCCCACAAACTTATCCCACTGCGGCACCCATTTATGAAACAAAAGTCCGTTATCAGTTAAATATCCACGGGCCGCTCTCTGTGCGTCTATAAAAGAAAGCACATTAGAAAACAAGTCAGCCAGCATCGGATCCTTAGACTGATCACCCAACTCCTTAGCTGACAAAGGAAAAGATAACAGATCAGGCACACACAGCACAGACTTCGAACTCTCCTTCTGATCATCAACATTCGCTGCGCACTGACCTGAACAAGACATAGAATGTGTAACCACACAAACTGCATTTGAAGAGTTATCTTCAATGGCACAATTGCTCTGGGGAACAAAAATGACAGGTGAAAGAGTGTCAGCCCAAACCCTTTTGCCCCCAATCGCATTGCCCAAGATCACACGAACTCCAGCCACAGGCAGAGCTGGACAAACACCCAAAACCACTTCTCCCTGTACAAAATCTGACTGGATGTTAAGTTTATGCAAAGGAACAGATGCAGTGCTCATCCCAATGCCACAAATAAGAACATTGTCACCAGTGTAAGATTGTTCAGAAAACGGCAACACAGATTGCAAAACAAAAGAATCCACTGCACCCGTATCATGCAAAATTTTCACTGGAACATCATGACCTGGCAAAAACACACAGCCATCTGTAATAAAAGGCAGACAGGACATTAAACAATCTGCAGCCAAATCACTTTTACAGGGCATGTCAGCAGTCTTTACTTCAGGCCTAATTATCAAAGATGTTGCTAGAACAGTCGGTCTAGCCTGCGCTTGATAGTTAGACTGTCTTGTTTTATTTTTAAGCACAGGACAATCAGCTTTCCAATGTCCAGCTTCATGACAGTAATTGCAAATCAAGTCAGCTTCAGGTTTTCGCAGTGGCATAGGAGACTTGGGCAAAACTCTAAGCTCCCTGCCCAACATTCTGCAGACTATTAAAGTTATGAAAACTGTTTTTATAAATCAAAGCGAATTCGTCGGCCAGTGCAGTGGCTTCCTCCGGCGTTTTAACCTTGTGCTCAGGGATGAAAGTAGCAATGCGCTCTGTAACAGAGGATCTAAATTGTTCTACAAGCATTAAATTAGTCAAATCATCAAGCAACTTAACATCACTTGAAGAACACCAGCAACTACAATGCTTTCGCAAATCTCTAGCGAACTCTAAATGCGTTTGATCTGCTTGTTTAACCCCTGCACGGAATCTCTGGTGATACGCCTCTGGAACAAGTTCGTATGCACGTAAAACAGTTTTCACTTTCACATAACTCTTCGAGTCGTCGGAAGACGATGACGAATATGCCTCCTGGGCTTTACCTGTTAATGTACACTGCAAAAGCAAACACTTGTCAACATCCGACCATTTCTGTGCATCTGCGACATGTTCAAACAAAGAAAAGAAAGTGTCTGGATCCTTCTCATTAAATTTCGGCACCAATCTTAAATTTGGCCTGACATCCATGACACCTACAGAAGTTATTTTGCCATCTTTCAGAAGATTTAATCGAAGAAATTCCAGATCTAGTTAGGCTTTTTCTAATTCAATTTGATTATTTTCTGAAATGTGCTTTATTTTTTCTTGTTCAATTTGTAACTGAAGCAATTCTCTCTTTTCCTGAAATGTCATACCACTACTAGTTAGTTCAGCCCCAGCCCTCAGCGCATCAGCGATAGGTGCTGAGCTAACAGTTTGAAACGGCAGCGCATCAGAGACAGGTGTTGAACTAACAAGCTGCTGCAGCAATGCAGCAGGAGCAGAGGCTGCAGGAAGTGTGGTTGCAGAAACCCTAGGCTTCTCTACAAGAATTCCTTTGTCAATCAAAGCTTTTATTAATGCATTTTTAATTGACTATGTTTTCAGTCTGCATCAGAAGTTGGAATCTTAAGATGTCCTGCAAGTTGTAACAACATTTCTTTCTTGCAGCTATCCAAAAATTCCTGAAAAGGAGACTGAGAATTTTTCAACATCCATATTTAGAGCAACAAATAAACAAACAAGTGTGCACAAATAAAAAAAAGTTATTCCCCCAGCTAACTAAACAAGCGAGGCCCTAATTACACTCAACCCTGGTCTTCATGCAGTTACCAGCAAGGGGTATTTATGCACTGATTCCAGCTGAGCACAGGCCGCGACTGGCAATCAGCAACGACCTACACTCAGCGGAGGTGCTCCCGAGCAGAGCTACTACTCGCATTCACCACAACACTACACACACAAAAAAAACCACACCCATCGTGTCTCAAAAGAAACACGGTGCTTTGCCTATTCAGGGAAAATCATCTTTAATTTGCGCACAACTTACTTACCTAAATGCTCCAACAATGGATCACAAAATGCTGCAGAAAGACTGATGTCCTCCAACGAATATTACTCATTTAAGAGCAATCAAACAAGTTATTACCAACAATTACTAATCACAAATAGACGAGCCCCCATTTTGTTTCGATCTGGCTCAGAATCATAACAAAACCAAGGAGGACATGGGACACGAGATTACCAAATAATAAAAGAATTTACTTAAGAAAAGGAAAACTATATACAACATGTACAGTGGTGCTTGAAAGTTTGTGAACCCTTTCGAATTTTCTATATTTCTGCAAAAATATGACCTAAAACATCATCAGATTTTCACACAAGTCCTAAAAGTAGATAAAGAGAACCCAGTTAAACAAATGAGACAAAAATGTTATACTTAGTCATTTATTTATTGAGGAAAATGATCCAATATTACATATTGGTGAGTGGCAAAAGTATGTGAACCTCTAGGATTAGCAGTTAATTTGAAGGTGAAATTAGAGTCAGGTGTTTTCAATCAATGGGATGACAATCAGGTGTGAGTGGGCACCCTGTTTTATTGAGAGAACAGGGATCTATCAAAGTTTGATCTTCACAACACATGTTTGTGGAAGTGTATCATGGCATGAACAAAGGAGATTTCTGAGGACCTCAGAAAAAGCATTGTTGATGCTCATCAGGCTGGAAAAGGTTACAAAAACATCTCTAAAGAGTTTGGACTCCACCAAACCACAGTCAGACAGATTTTGTACAAATGGAGGAAATTCAAGACCATTGTTACCCTCCCCAGGAGTGGTTGATCAACAAAGATCACTCCAAGAGCAAGGTGTGTAATAGTCAGTGAGGTCACAAAGGACCCCAGGGTAACTTCTAAGCAACTGAAGGCCTCTCTCACATTGGCTAATGTTAATGTTCATGAGTCCACCATCAGGAGAACACTGAACAACAATGGTGTGCATGGCAGGGTTGCAAGGAGAAAGCCACTGCTCTCCAAAAAGAACATTGCTGCTCATCTGCAGTTTGCTAAAGATCACGTGGACTGTTGGAAGGCTATTGGAAAAATGTTTTGTGGACAGATGAGACCAAAATAGAACTTTTTGGTTTCAATGAGAAGTGTTATGTTTTGAGAAAGGAAAACACTGCATTCCAGTATAAGAACCTTATCCCATCTGAGAAACATGGTGGTGGTAATATCATGGTTTGGGCCTGTTTTGCTGCATCTGGGCCAGGACAGCTTGCCATCATTGATGGAGCAATGAATTCTGAATTATACCAGCAAAATTTAAAGGAAAATGTCAGGACATCTGTCCATGAACTGAATCTCAAGAGAAGGTGGGTCATGCAGCAAGGCAACAACCCTAAGCACACAAGTCGTTCTACCAAAGAATTGTTAAAGAAGAATAAAGTTAATGTTTTGGAATGGCCAAGTCAAAGTCCTGACCTTAATCCAATCGAAATGTTGTGGAAGGACCTGAAGTGAGCAGTTCATGTGAGGAAACCCACCAACATCACAGAGTTGAAGCTGTTCTGTAAGGAGGAATGGGCTAAAATTCCTCCAAGCTGGTGTGCAGGACTGATCAACAGTTACCGGAAATGTTTAGTTGCAGTTATGGCTGCACAAGGGGGTCACACCAGATACTGAAAGCAAAGGTTCACATACTTTTGCCACTCACAGATATGTAATATTGGATCATTTTCCTCAATAAATAAATGATCAAGTATAATATTTTTGTCTCATTTGTTAACTGGGGTCTCTTTATCTACTTTTAGGACTTGTGTGAAAATCTGATGATGTTTTAGGTCATATTTATGCAGAAATATAGAAAATTCTAAAGGGTTCACAATCTTTCAAGCACCACTGTATGTATAAAACATGTTAGTCAGTAAATCAGTAATGTTAAACATTTCAGACATGCAATATTAGTGTAGTGAAACTAAATGCATAAAAAGAAATCAAATACAATGAAACGAAAAACAAAGCAAAATGGCAACCGTGCGCCCAAGGCACGAGCAGAGAAGCAGTGTCAACAACAACAGCGGATGTTTTCTCCGAGTCTGGCCTTTTAAAGGGAGCAAATCAGGTGCGGCCTTAACAAGCGCCAAAGCCACGCCTATGAGCACTCACAGAAAGAGCGGCAGCAGCGCTTAGAGTCGTCACATGGCAACTTGTCCAGGGTGTACCCCGCCTCTCGCCCATAGTCAGCTGGGATAGGCTCCAGCTTGCCTGCGACCCTGTAGGACAGGATAAGTGGCTAGAGATAATGGATGGATATCTCATCTCATCATCTCTAGCCGCTTTATCCTTCTACAGGGTCGCAGGCAAGCTGGAGCCTATCCCAGCTGACTACGGGTGAAAGGCCGGGTACACCCTGGACAAGTCGCCAGGTCATCACAGAGCTGACACATAGACACAGACAACCATTCACACTCACATTCACAGTCAATTTAGAGTCACCAGTTAACCTAACCTGCATGTCTTTGGACTGTGGGGGAAACCAGAGCACCCGGAGGAAACCCACGCGGACAACATGCAAACTCCACACAGAAAGGCCCTCGCCGGCCCCAGGGCTCGAACCCAGGACCTTCTTGCTGTGAGGCGACAGCGCTAACCACTACACCACCATGCCACCCATGGATGGATATATATATATATATATATATATATAAGCCTATAAGAAGAAGCTAAATCAATAATCTCAGTACGGACATCATGACAGTTGAGGTGAAGAGACCAAAGAAGACGCTGTTGGAGGAAGCCAGAAGAGAAAATAAGAGAGAGTGACCGGACAAGAGTAAATCTTGTACTGGCTTTTACTTATTGGTGAGTGATAAGAAAGATAAAAGGCTCCAAGACAGACAGTGAGCTGGCCTTCTTTCTGTTGAACTAGTAAGTAATATTATGTAATATTGCTGTTTTGTGTTATTGTACTTGTTTGATGTTTGGCAGTTTTAGCAAAGCTGTTAACTCACTAGCTTTTGATTACAAGCCAAGTCAGTTCATTTCACAAGAGGTCTAGCTCCGCCAGGTGGCACAGTGGTGTAAGTGGTTAGCACGGTTGCCTCATAGCAAGAAGATTCTGGGTTCAAACCCAGCGGCCGGCAAGGGCCTTTCTGTGTGGAGTTTGCATGTTCTCCCTGTGTCTGCATGGGTTTCCTCTGGGTGCTCTTGTTTCCCCCACAGTCCAAAGACATGTGGTTAGGTTAATATGGGATGGCCTTGAGTGAGGCACCTTGCTCCCTGGGTGCTGTTAGCATGGCTGCCCACTGCTCTGGGTATGTATGTGTGTGTGCTCACTGCCCCAGATGGGTTAAATGCAGAGAGGAAATTTCACAAGTGTTTGATGAATAAAGATGTGCTTTCTTTCTGCTAGCTCCACCTTGAGGTGATTTTAGCAAACTTGCTAGAAAACATTCGGATATTGGTACTGGTAATAAGTGCTCTTGCAGGGCTCGACATTAACAGTAGTCCGACTGTCTGGGACAACTAAAGGTTTGGCCTAGACAAGTCAAATCCTCATCTGTTTGTCTGATGAGACAAGTTCAATTATTCCTAACTCTCCCAAAAGTTCCAGAATCCACATATTGATAGCAACTCCCTGAGAGAAACTGCGAGTGCATGCTGATTGTTCTGTCTTGCTAAGTAGACCAATCGGTTTTCTGTGTGGGCGGGCTTTACGTCTTCTCTCCCAGACCAAGAATCCATCAGTTTAGTGTGTCCAGGGGCATCACAGCAGAGTGCCCCCAAAAACAAAAATATAAAACCCACATCACCTCAGACTACACAAAAGTGTACCCTTGCCTAATAGGGGTTAAAAAAAAAAAGAATGATGGTGTTGTGTGCTGTGATGATGGTGGAGTAAATGATTGTAAAAGACATGTTGAGGTGAGTTTAACAGGTGCCATTTGTTCATCTGCAGATTATTTATACTAGCTGGCTTGCTGCTAAGGCTACATGGCCAAACTCATTGAAGACTTGCTTAAAGTTGCGGTAGAATAATTTAAAAAAGTATTACATATAGCCACCCCAGACAATATAGTAAGTATACCTGATGCTTTTATATCTTTTAGGGACTACATCTTCTAGGGATTGTTGAAAATAATCATTTTTATAGTAATTATTCCAGAGTTACATCAATAAAGTTCCAACAAAACTAGTTCAATCACCTCAGTGATTTGGCCATGTTATTGTTTACAAAATTCTGGGGAAGCCAAGTACAGCAGGTGTGTGTAAAAATAACTGTCAGTATCTCCATTGAAAACAGTCACTAACCAAACTACAAACATGGGACTCCCAGAAATACACATACCAGAACACACAGTGCCCTCTGTCACCGGCCTATTGAACTCAGCTGACAATCATCACACACATCATTGACAGGATACTTCGCCATAACATGGATGTAGTGGAAGGAACTAACCAGACTGCTCTGAACGCTCAGGAGCGATTGTTAGGAGAACATCAACAGATGTTAGCCAACCTCAACACCAGGATGACCCAACTAACATCTGTGATGTCGCAGGCCCTCCAAACACCCTGAGTCATCTGCTCACATCGCACTGCCACTTCCGCCTTCTGAGAAATACACCAGGGATGTGTGTGCATGTAAGGGGTTTCTGCTTCAATGTTCCCTGTATTTTTCCTCCGTGCCTCATCTCCCTGACAAGCAGAAGATCTCTCAGCTGTTGTCCTTTCTTTCTGGCAAAGTGTTACGATGGGCAGCACAGTTTGGAGGAGAGTCTCCACATGCACTGCTCCAGTCTGACTTCAGGTGGGAGCCTTACATTCTGAACTCATCTCACTGTATAACACTCACACTGTCAACCATGACATCATTCTTGGTTACCCCTGGCTGCAACTCCATGATCCACTTGTGATTGATTGTGGCAGAACAAGGAGATCCTGCAACAGTCAGACATCTGTTTTCAGCATTGTCTCTCTCTGCCACAGTTACAGATCTTATCCACTTCAGTGGAAAGCCCCCAGCCCGACTCTATGGAACATGTTTCTGAGCACTACTCGGATCTCAAGGAGGTCTTCAGCAAGGGAAAGGCTTGTGGTTTACCACCTCAAAGACCCTACGACTGTGTCATAGACCTGCTGCCAGGGTATGTCACCTCCTAGAGGCAGAATCTACCCATTGTCTCAGAAAGAGTATGTTGCCATGGAAGAATACATTCAAGAGGCCCTCAAACAAGGATACATCCATCCCTCAAGATCTCCTGCTTCTGCTGGGTTATTTTTCATGGAGAAATGAGGAGGAGGGCTTCGTCCATGCATTAACTAGAGAGGACTCAATCAGGTATTGGTTAAGTATCCATATCCATATTCATAAGGATATTCAGTATCCATATTGGTTAAGTATCCAAGCCCTTGGTCCCTGCTGCTCTTGATCAACTTCGCTGTGCCAAGATCTTTAGCAAGCTCGACCTACGAAGTGCCTACAACCTGATTCGGATCAGGGAAGGAGATGAGTGGAAGACTGTGTTCAGCACCACTACTGGTCACTTCAAGTTCCAGGTCATGCCATATGGCCTGGCTTCAGCACCATGGTGGTGTAGTGGTTAGCATGGTCGCCTCACAGCAAGAAGGGTCCAGGTTCGAACCCAGTGGCCGGCAAGGGGCTTTCTGTGTGGAGTTTGCATGTTCTCCCCGTGTCTGCGTGGGTTTCCCCCGGGTGCTCTGGTTTCCCCCACAATCCAAAGACATGCAGTTAGGTTGATGTGGGGCGGCCTTGGGCTGAGGTACCCTTGAGCAAGGTACCTGACCCCAACTGCTCCCCGGGTGCTCTGGTGTGGCTGCCCACTTCTCTGAGTGTGTGTGTGTGTGTGTTCACTGCTTTAGATGGGTTAAATGCAGAGGATGAATTTCACTGTACTTGAAGTGTGCATGTGACAAAGGTTTCTTCTTCTTCTTCTTCTTCTTCTTCTTCATTGTGTTTCAGTGCCTCATAAACAATGTTCTTAGAGACATGCTGGGCAGATTCATCATTGCTTACATTGATGATATCCTCATTTACTCTCCAGATGAGGAGGGCCACATTCACCTTGTGCGCACGGTCCTGCAGTGTCTGCTCGACAACCACCTGTACGTCAAAGCAGAGAAACATGAGTTCCATTAACAATGCATCTCATTCTTGGGCTACATCATCAGCACTGAGGGCATTAGCATGGACTCCAACAAGGTCTCTGTGGTCACTGAATGGCCAGTTCCCACCTCCGTCAAGGACCTGCAATGTTTCCTTGGGTTTGCAAACTCTACCGCCATTTCATCAGGAACTTCAGTTCCATTGCATCTCCACCTTGCTAAAGAAGGGCCCCAAGAAGCTCAGCTGGAACCCAGCAGCTGAGGAGGCCTTCAACAAGCTCAAGAAAGCCTTTGTCTCTGCTCCGATTCTACAGCATCCGGATCACACCAAACCTTTTGTAGCAGAAGTAGACACATCCAACACTGGAGTAGGTGGTATCCTCTCCCAATGTTTCAGTGAGAAGAACAAGCTCCACCCTGTAGCATACTTCTCAAAGAAGCTCACTTCCACAGAAAGAAATTATGATGTGGGAAACCAAGAACTCTTAGCCATCAAATTGGCACTGGAGGAGTGGAGACACTGGCTGGAGGGAGCAGCACATCTGTTCATGATTCTCACTGATCACAAGAATCTTGAATACCTAAAGAAAGTTCAAGTTCAAAGTGTTTATTATCATATGCACAGTAAGGACATGTCCACTTGCACAATGAAATTCTTAGTTTGCTGTCCACCATGAATGCCAATTACAAATAAATTAATAGGCGGAAAAAGTAATACAAAGTAAAGGCAATATAGTGCAAAAATAAAAGCAAAGAAAAGCAAAAGCAACAAAAAACAAAAACACCCAGTGTAGTACAAAATAAAGGTAAATGTAGTGCAAAATAGGTAGTGTAATACAAAAATAAGGCAATGATCAGACGCAGTAGCAATAAGGGCAGTAATGTATAAACAGATGTAAACAGTCAAAGACAGTTTACAGGGAGGTAATCCATGGTTATAGACTCCTGTCAGCTGTTCAGGAGTCTGATGGCAGTGGGAAAGAAAGAGTTCTTTAGTCTGACAGTCTTACATTTCACACTTCTATACCTCTGGCCTGAGGGTAGGAGTGTGAACAGTCCATGCTGGGGGTGGGTGGGGTTTTTGAGGATGGAGGCAGCTCTCCTGTGGACTCTGCAGTGATAGATGCTCTGCAGAGAGGGCAGTGGAGTTTTGGTGATCCTCTCAGCAGTCTTCTCAGCACCCTCTGCAGGTGTTTGCAGTCCATTGTTGTAGTGCTGCCGTACCACACAATGATGCAGTTGGTCAGGATGCTCTCAATCACACAGCTGTAGAATTTGCTGAGGATCTTGGGTGACATAACAAACTTCCTCAGCCTCCTCAGAAAGTACAGTTGCTGTTGAGCCTTCCTAACCAGCTGTGTGGTGTTAAGTGTCCATGTGAGGTCCTCACTGATGTGAACACCCAGGTATTTGAAGCTGCTCACCCTCTCCACCTCAAGCTCCCGGATGAACAGTGGCCGATGAGGTCTCCTCTCCTTCCTCATGTCCACTATCATCTCCTTCGTCTTGTCCGTGTTGAGGGTGAGGTTGTTGTCCTCACACCATGACACCAGACTGGCCACCTCCCTCCTGTAGGCCATTTCATCACCACCAGTGATGCGTCCTATCACTGCGGTGTCGTCTGCGAACTTCTGGATGATGTTGTCCTTGTGGGAGGCAACACAGTCATGGGTGAACAGAGTGTAGAGGATGGGGCTGAGGACGCATCCCTGTGGGGTGCCAGTGTTTGTGATGATGCTGGATGAAGTCCTATTACAAATCCTGACAGTCTGGGACCTGCCAGTCAGGAAGTCGAGGAGCCAGTCACAGAGAGTGGGGTGCAAACTAAGTGTGGACAGTTTATGGATGAGTTTGTGGGGGATGACCGTGTTGAAGGCAGAGCTGTAGTCAACAAAGAGCATCCTGATGTAAGAGTCTTTGTTTTCCAGGTGGAGAGGGCATAGAGTGCCTTGAAAAAGTATTTATACCCCTTGAACTTTTTCACATTTTTCCACCTTACAACCACAAACTTAAAAGTTTTTTTATTGAGATTTTATGTGATAGACCAACACAGAGTAACACATAATTGTGATGAAAATGATAAATGGTCTTCAAAATTTTAAACAAATAAAAATCTGAGAAATGTGGTGTGCATTAGTATTCAGCCCCCTGTACTCTGATACCTCTAAATACAATCCAGTGCAATCAATTGCCTTCAGAAGTCATCTAATTAGTTAATAGAGTCCTACTGTGTGTAATTTACTCTCAGCATAAATACACTTGTTCTGTGAAGGCCTCAGTGGTTTGTTAGAGAACACTGAAGAACAAACAGCATCATGAAGACCAAAGAACTCACCAGACAGGTCAGGGATAAAGTTCTGGAGAAGTTTAAAGCAGGGGTAGGCTATAAAAAAATATCCTAAGCTCTGAACATCTCAAGAAGCGCTCTTCAATCCATCATTCAAAAATGGAAAAAGTATGGCACAACTGCAAACCTACCAAGACATGGCCATCCACCTAAACTGACAGAGCGAGCAAGGAGAGCACTGGTCAGAGAAGCAGCCAAGAGGCCCATGATCACTCTGGAGGAGCTGCAGAAATCCACAGCTCAGGTGGGAGAATCTATCACCTCCCTCATGTTCAACAACAAGGTGGCATTAGCATCTGGCTGATCTGGGGATTGTGGTTGAGGTGATAGCCGGGACTTGCTGCGGCCTGCTTTAGTAGTGTCGCCTCTCCCACGGGTTGCCATCATAGTGCCCACAAGCAAAAAAAGTTTACATAAAGTGAAAGGCTGCAATAATAGAGCTTAATGCCGGCAAAGCAAATAAAAAGTGTAATATAAAAGTGTAAAAAAAAAGTCACATTCCAGTGGAGCCTGTGCAAAACACGTCCTACATCTACCTCACTCCCACAGTGCCCCAGGTGGGAGAATCTGTGCACAGGACAACTATAAGTCGTACACTCCACAAATCTGGCCTTTTTGGAAGAGTGGCAAGAAAAAAGCCATTGTTGAAAGACAGGCATAAGAAGTCCCGTTTGCAGTTTGCCAGAAGCCATGTACCGATAGGGGACACAGCAAACATGTGGAAGAAAGTGCTTTGGTCAAATGAGACCAAAGTTGAACTTTTTGGCCTAAATGCAAAGTGCTATGTGTGGCGGAAAACTAACACTGTTCATTACCCTGCACACACCATCCCCACTGTGAAACATGGTGGTAGCAGCATCATGCTATGGGGATGCTTTTCTTCAGCAGGGACAGGGAAGCTGGTCAGAGTTGATGGGAAGATGGATGGAGCTAAATACAGGGCAATCCTGGAAGAAAACCTGTTGGAGGCTGCAAAAGACTTGAGACTGGGAAGGAGATTCACCTTCCAGCAAGACAATGACCCTAAACATACAGCCAGAGCTACAATGGAATGGTTTAGATCAAAGAATATTCATGTGTTAGAATGGCCCAGTAAAAGTCCAGACCTAAATCCCACTGAGCATCTGTGGCAAGACTTGAAAATTGCTGTTCACAGACTCTCTCCATCCAATCTGGCTGAGCTTGAGCTATTTTGCAAAGAAGAATGGGCAAAAATTTCAGTGTCTAGATGTGCAAAGCTGGTAGAGACATACCACAAAAGACTTGCAGCTGTAATTGCAGCAAAAGGTGGCTCTACAAAGTATTGACGCAGGGGGGCTGAATAATAATGCACACCACATTTTTCAGATTTTCTCATCTCATCATCTCTAGCTGCTTTATCCTTCTACAGGGTCGCAGGCAAGCTGGAGCCTATCCCAGCTGACTACGGGCAAAAGGCGGGGTACACCCTGGACAAGTCGCCAGGTCATCACAGGGCTGACACATAGACACAGACAACCATTCACACTCACATTCACACCTACGGTCAATTTAGAATCACCAGTTAACCTAACCTGCATGTCTTTGGACTGTGGGGGAAACCGGAGCACCCAGAGGAAACCCACGCGGACACGGGGAGAACATGCAAACTCCACACAGAAAGGCCCTCGCCGGCCCCGGGGCTCGAACCCAGGACCTTCTTGCTGTGAGGCAACAGCGCTAACCACTACACCACCGTGCTGCCCTTTTCAGATTTTTATTTGTTTAAAATTTTGAAGACCATTTATCATTTTCATTTCACTTCACAATTATGTGCTACTCTGTGTTGGTCTATCACATAAAATCTCAATAAAAAAAACTTTTAAGTTCATGGTTGTAAGGTGGAAAAATGTGAAAAAGTTCAAGGGGTATGAATACTTTTTCAAGGCACTGTAATGGAGGGCAGCAGCGATGGCATCTGAGGTGGACCTGTTGGGCCTGTAGGCATACTGCAGGGGGTCCAGGGTTTCCGGTATGCTGTTCTGAATGTGGGTCAGTACCACTCTCTCAAAGTACTTTGAGATGATTGGAGTGAGTGCTATCAGCCTGTAATCATTCAGGCAGGTGGGTGGGCTCTTCTTGGGAAGAGGGACGATGGTTGTGGTCTTGAAGCAGGAGGGAATGGTGCTCTGGCTGAGGGAAAGGTTGAAGATGGTGGTGAAAACATCAGCCAGCTCATTGACACATACTCTGAGGGCCTGCCCAGGGATGTTGTCTGGTCCTGCTGCCTTCCTGAGGTTGATCCTCCTCAGAGCTTTGTGTACCTGGCCTGATGAGACTGTTGGTGGGGGGGAGGGGGTTGGGTGGTCCAGGTGTGTGTGTGCCTCCTCTCTGTGCTCTAGCTGGTGGTCTCAAAGCGGGTGTAGAAAGTGTTGAGGTCATCCGGCAGGCTGTCTGTGGAGCTGATTGTGCTGGTGGTGGTCCTGTAGTCTGTGATGTGCTGCACCACATTCGCCTGGGGTCAGCAGTAGATCAGAAGCCATCCAGCTTCTCTCTGTACTGCCTCTTGGCCACTGTCATGGCTTTCCTTAGTCCGTACTTTGCTGCTTTGTACTCCATCTCATTGCCTGATCTAAATGCAAGAGAGCAAGCATGCAGCATGCATTGTCCCTGACTACCCAGGGCTTTTGGTTGGGGAACTTCCTGATCTGTATGGTGGGGACAATGTTGCAGACACATGTGCTGATGTACCCAGTCACATACTCAACATAGTCCTGTATACTGACAGAAGAGTCCTCCAAAGTGGCTGCAACTTTAAACACATCCCAGTCTGTCTAAGCAAAACAGTCCTGAAGGGTGCTCTCAGTCTCTGGGCTCTAGAGTTTGACTTGAAAGAAAGAAGCTAAGAGGTTGAACCCCCACCAAGCAAGACAGGCACTATTTTTTTTTTTTTTACCAGATTTGATTTCACAATAGCATTTCATCCAGGTTCCAAGAACACCAAAGCTGACGCCCTGTCATACAACTTTAACCCTGTACAGCCTGATTCTTCAGACCACCCCATTATACCCATTGAGTGCTTCGTCCAGTCTATCACCTGGGATCTAGATCAAGAGATCAGAGGAGCACAGCCCAGATCCACACCTGAGGCGCTTCCACCTGGCCTTTTTTATGTACCAAGGTCACTTCAAGGGCGCCTTATCACCTGGGCTCACATCTGCAGTGACTGGACATCCAGGTAGTCAAAGAACCTACCAGATGCTGAAAAACAAGTACTGGTGGGAGAACATGCTGACGGAAATCACTCAGTTCATCACGTCATGCTCAAAGTGTGCACAGACCAAGGTTCCCAGGACACTGCCAGCAGGAAAGCTATGCCCTCTTCCCACACCATGATGACCCTGGTGGCACCTTGCGGTGGACTTCATCACAGATCTTCCACCATCTCAAGGTAACACCACCATCCTGGTAATCATCGACAGGTTCTCCAAGTCACTTAAGCTTATTCCTCTACTGTGCCTCCCCACAGCATCTCAAATGGCAGAGCTCATGTTTCACCATATCTTCAGGTATTTTGGCATCCCAGAAGACATCGTCAGCAAACGGGGTCCACAGTTTATATCATGCTTCTGGTCGTGCTTCATGGAACGCCTGGGATTATCAGTCAGCTTCACATCCGGTTATCACCCACAGTCTAATGGTCAAGTTGAAAGAGCCAATCAGGAAGTAGGCTGCTTCCTGAGAACCTTCTGTATGCGTAACCAGGGGGACTTGGCGCAGTTCCTCCCCTGGGCCAAGTATGCACAAAACTCCCTGAAATATTCAGCAACACAGCTAACAGAAGAAACCTTTATTTGTCACATGCACACTTAAAGCACAGTGAAATTCATCCTCTGCATTTAACCCATCGGGAAACCGGAGCACCCAGAGGAAACCCACACAGACATGGGGAGAACATGCAAACTCCACACAGAAAGGCCCTCGCTGGCCACTGGGTTCGAACCTGGAACCTTCTTGCTGTGAGGTGACCGTGCTAACCACTACACCACCTTGCCGCCCATAGGAACTGGAAGGAGAACCCATCTGTCAGGCAAACAAGATACTGGACTCTAGACACAGAAGAGGGCATATTGAGTACCTGGTAGACTGGGAGGGTTATGGTCAGGAGGAACAGAGCTGAGTAGAAACGAAGGACATCCTGGACCCTCTGCTCAAACAAGAATTCCACACTCAGCATCCAGACAAGCCTGCACCTAGAGGGAGAGGTCGGCCCAGAAAGAATAGTGCTCCCAGAGGGAGCTCCTCAGGGGAGGGTTCTGTCAGTATCCCCATTGAAAACGCAGTCACTAACCAAACTACAAACATGGACTCCCAGAAATACACATCCCAGAACACACAGCGCCCTCTGTCACTGGCCTATTGAACTCAGCTGACAGTCATCACACGCATCATTATTCTCCCCCTATAACCATGTCAGTTCCACACCTTCATTGTGAAGTATTGTTCTGTGTTCCGACCAGTACTACCGAGCCTTTTCATTGTCTGCCTGCTATCTCGTTATTCTGACCCCTGCTAGTATTTCTCTCTCGTCTTTTGCCTCACCTACTTTGTGTTGTTTGCATGATCAATCGACCCTCGTCTGGTTACCAACTACTTCTCTCATCACACGATTTGGCTTTGTTTGCAGTCTGCTTCTCAATCTCTTTCTGCATATACAGTACATCCGTAAGTGCCTGCAATCTGACAATAACCATGTCATAATATCTAATTATAGATTATTAGACTCTGAATTCACTGAAATCAGAGAAATGGTGATCAAATACCTCAATTAAATAAATATCTGTGGTGAATCTTCATTTCATTCAGACTTTTTATTATATTTTTCTTTTGTATGGTACACATTAACACATTATTGTAAAATATTTTGTGAGAAGTTTACAACAGTGCCAAACTTATGGTTTGTTTACATTCACATCGTAATTCTTTCATCTTTATCATGTCCAACTTGTTTTCTTTTGGTTTAATGTCTTTAAATACATTTATACTTGTTAAAGTGAAAAATCTTGCTGCTTGTCTGACTGGACAAGTGAGTTCAAAAGTTAATGTCAAGTCCTGTCTTGTATAAGTAGCTGTAAAACTTTGTTGGCTAGCTTACCACCCAAGTTTGTATCACTTTGTGTCTGGCATCCAAGTTTTGTAAGTTTAATTTAGTTGACTAGCTTTTCTTTGTCCATTAGTATCCTCCAGCATTAGCATGCCAGTGTTAGTATGGATCTAGTTACGATAGCTTAGCATGCTACTATTCCATGTTGTGTGCAATATTTGAACAAACTTTCACTTGTAGCATGGCAAAAAATGTCTGAGTATGCATGTTTACTTCAAGACATAAGTTAGGCTTGATCTAGACATTTTGGGTCCTCCACATCCTTCCTTTTTCAGTTCTATTTATGTCAGAAATACCTATTTGTAGGTACAGTGCCTTGCAAAAGTATTCATCCCCCTTGGTGTTTGTCCTATTTTGTTTCATTACAAGCTGGAATTAAAATGGATTTTTTGGGGGGTTAGCACTATTTGATTTACACAGCATACCTACCACTTTAAAGGGGAAAATTGTTATTTTTTATTGTGACACAAACAATAATTAAGATAAAAAAACAGAAATCTGGAGTGTGCATAAGTATTCACCCCCTTTCATATGAAACCCCTAAATAAGAGCTGGTCCAACCAATTCACTTCATAAGTCACATTAAGATCCACCTATGTGGATCTTAATCAACTTCATAATTTGATTAAGATCCACCTGTGTGCAATCAAAGTGTCACGTGATCTGTCACATGATGTCTGTATAAATCAACCTGTTCTGGAAGGACCCTGACTCTGCTACACTACTAAGCAAGCAACATGAAAACCAACAAGCACTCCAAACAGATAAGAGACAAAGTTGTGGAGAAGTATAGATTGAGGTTGGGTCATAAAAAATTTCCCAAACTTTGAATATCCCAGGGAGCACCATTAAATCCATTATAGCAAAATGGAAAGAATATGGCACCATTACAAACTTGACAAGAGAAGACCACCCACCAAAGCTCACAGACCAGGCAAGGAGGGTATTAATCAGAGATGCAACAAAGACACCAACAATAACACTGAGGGAGCTGCAAAGATCCACAGTGGAGATGGGAGTATCTGTCCATAGGACCACTTTAAGCCATACACTCCACAGAGTGGGGTTTTATGGAAGAGTGGCCAGAAAAAAAAAACATTGCTTAAAAAAAAACATTTGGAGTTTGCCCAACAGCATGTGGCAGACTCCCCAAACACATGGAAGAAGATTCTCTGGTCAAATGAGACAAAAATTGAACTTTTTGGCCATCATAGGAAATGCACAAACCCAACA
Source organism: Neoarius graeffei (assembly GCF_027579695.1). NCBI lineage: Eukaryota > Metazoa > Chordata > Actinopteri > Siluriformes > Ariidae > Neoarius > Neoarius graeffei. The sequence continues at coordinate 43,368,591 of NC_083578.1, forward strand.
CCCTGAGAACACCATCCCTACAATGAAGCATGGTGGTGGCAGCATCATGCTGTGGGGATGTTTTTCATCTGCAGGGACAGGAAAGCTGGTTAGGACTGAAGGAAAGATGGATGTCACTAAATACAAGGCAATTCTGGAGAAAAACCTGTTCAAGTCAGCCAGAGGTTTGAGATTGGAATGAAGGTTCAAGGTCTAGAAGTACAATGACCCTAAACATACTGCAAAAGCTACACTGGAGTGGTTTAAAGGGAAACATTTAAATGTCTTGGAATGGCCTAGTCAAAGCCCAAACCTCAATCCAATTGAGAATCTGTGGCATAACGTGACAATTTCTGTACACCAATCCAACCCATTTAACTTGAAGGAGTTGGACCAGTTTTGCCTTGAGGAATGGGCAAAAATCCCAGTGGCTAGATGTGCTAAGTTAATAGAGACATACCCCAAGAGTCTTGCAGCTGTAATTGCAGCAAAAGGTGGCTCTACAAAGTATTGACTTTGGGGGTGAATACTTGTGCACACTCCAGATTTCTGTGTTCTCATCTTAATTATTGTTTGTGTCACAATAAATAAACAATGTGCACCTTTAAAGTGGTAGGCATGCTGTGTAAATCAAATGGTGCTATCCCCCCAAAAATCCATTTTAATTCCAGCTTGTAATGCAACAAAACAGGACAAACACCAAGGGGGATCAATACTTTTGCAAGGCACTATATATATATATATATATATATATATATATATATATATATATATGAGAGAGAGAGTAAGGACAATTCCTTCTATGGTGAGAGTTTAAATGGCACTGGTTGAGGTGACATGTAGCATCAGAGAGAGCGTGTGTGTGTGTGTGTGTGTGTGGTGGTGTTTTATTTGTTTTTATCATTGCCTATCATTGTTTTAACTTACGTTACAATGTTTCATGGATCTGATCTCATAAAAATGACTTACCAAAGGCTGATAGCTCTCATCTTCTCCTTGACACTTTGTTTTGGCCCTTTGGGTGGCCTTTTGAGTGGACACGGTGTGTTCCCTGAGTCATGCCAGTATGGATGGGAGTTTCTCTTGTTACTCCAAGATGCTGGTGAGGGAGCTGTGGACACCGCGCCATTCCCTGCGGAGATCATCCATCACCATGATTACTCTCTGGGGAGCAGGAGCCCAGCTTTCAAGCCCACATACGGAGGGAGGAAGAGGGGCAGACATGGAGGAGTTCAGCAGCGGCTTAAAAGACAGGGCCACCGGAGGATCCCCCTTCCCTCAATTATCCTTGCTAATGCACAGTCTCTTCAAAACAAGGTGGACGACTTGCAAGCAAATGTCAAGTTCCTCTCAGAATATAAAAGTGCTTGTCTCATTGCCCTGACCGAGACATGGCTCAAGCAGCAGGATCTGCAATCCGATCTGGCAATAGATGGCTTCGGGGAACTGTTGCATCTTGACAGAGACCCTTCAGTGATGGGGAAATCATTGGGAGGTGGACTCTGTTTATATATTAATAAAAAATGGTGCAACCCTTCTGTAGTCAGGGATACATTGTGCACCCCTGATATAGAACATCTTTCTGTCTCTTTGTGTCCATTTTACCTCCTGAGGGAGTTTCCACAAATATTTATAACTCTGGTGTACATTCACCTGAAGGCAAATGCTGTTAATGCTACATGGGTCATTGTGGATACAGTCCGCAGGCTTCAGAGCATCGCACCGGATGCTCCCACTTTTGTTATAGGGGATTTTAATCATTGTAAACTTGGGAAGTCACTTACAAACTTTCAACAATATGTCACTTGCCCTATGAGGAATATGAGGTGTCTGGATCTTTGTTATGGCTCCATAAAAGGTGCTTATAAATCCTTCCAGAGAGCATCTCTGGGCATGTCCGACCATACTGTGGTTTATTTATGTCTGATGTATAAACCTGTCCTGAAGGAAACAAAACCTGAGTGACGTTCGGTTCCGGTCTGGTCAGCGGAATCTATTCAGCGCCTCCAGGACTGCTTCTTCTGCACAGACTGGGATTTATTTATGGATGCATGTTCAGGTCTGGATGAACTGACTGAGACTGTCACCTCATATATTAATTTCTGCGAGGACCTGATAATTCCAAGGAAATTAATTTCCATCTTTCCCAATAAGAAGCCATGGGAGTCTAAATCTGTTAAAAACATAATCAATCAGAGGAACATCAGTTTAATAAGGGGGATATCACCCACAGCAGGGAGTTACAAAAGCAAGTTAAGCGTGAACTTAAACTTGCAAAAATTATATATAAAAACAAGGTACAAACCCTGTTAATTTCTGGTAACTCTCGACCTGCATGGGAGGGTGTTAAATCTATTATGGGCATGCAGTCTAGTAGCCCTATTTCCCTTGCTGGTATGTCAGATTCTGAGCTTGCTGATGATCTAAACAGTTTTTACAATCATTTTAACTCTTGTGATTTTAGTAAGGAGCTGTCAGTATACAGAGATGCTCCCCTGGTACAGATGGACATACTGGTAGTTATCAATTGTGATATTGTTTGTAAACCTTTTAAGGGCGTGAAGACCAGACAACACTGGGGGCAGACTTCTGAAGAATTGTGCAGAGCAGTTGGCTGGCATCTTCACTTTTATCTTCAGAAAATCTCTCCAGCTCTGCAGGGTCCGTCATCTTTGGAAAGACTCCATTATTGTGCTGGTGCCCAAAATTAAAACACCAAATCCCAAAACGACTTTCGGCCTGTCACGCTCACTTCTCTTGTTATGAAGATTCTTGAGCAGATTATAAAGGCGGAGGTCTTGGGCACAACTCAGAGCAGTTTTGACCCTCTACAATTTGCCTACAGAGTGGGGAGGGGTGATGATGATGCTGTTAACACCCTACTCAACCTGGTACTGGGCCATCTTGAGGGGGTACATACTTTTACTTGTTTGCTTTTTATTGACTTTTCTTCTGCTTTTAATTGTATACAACCACACATTTTAGCTGACCATCTTAACAACACACACAATCTTGACCAGGGTATAGTAAGCTGGTTAGTTGACTTTTTAACTGATCGTTAATGGCGTTTTATCCAACATACTTTTATCCTCCACCAGCTCCCCTCAGGGCTGTGCCCTTTCACCACTTTTATTTGTTTTATATACAAATGAGTGCAAAAGTCAGCATTTTGATAGTGTGCCCAAGGACAGCCCAAGGAAAACTCCAAGCTCTCACCCTCCTGTTGTTTCCTTGAAAAGAAAGCTTCCTGTAACAACACATGGGACTGCGAGCAACCATACAGCTCTTGCAAAATTGCCAAAATCTTCACCAGGTCTTTCCTCTCCCCTACAGGTCTATATTTTATCTCCTCCTTTGCTTCCCCTTCAAGATGGTCAAACAGAAAATAGGCGTGGTCAGCTGGAACTAAATGGCGGGCCCTCATACAAGCCTGCACTTCTTCCTCCCACTCATCAAACCCCATACCGCTCTTACCTGAAAACATAGGGCACTTTTTATCCCGTGGAATAAACACAAACTTCTCAGCCATTACATTTGCTGCAGGCTGAGCTGCAAAGGCTGCCCCTGACTCCCCCTGCTGCTGTTGCAGCCAGCGATCCTTCTCAGCCTGAAGCTGTGCAACCTGGTCTCGCAATTGCTGCACCTCATCCACAGCTGCTAAATTGTCCTGCTGCTGCCCTTCCTGACTCATGTTCGTGTCACAACTCACCAGAACGTTCTTGGTGACCAGTGAATCACTTTACCTCCACCAACAAGTATTTCCTGCTCAGGCTGTTGCTGTTCTGTCCCACTATTACTACACCCAATCAACAAAAACACCCATACAAACACAAACTGGGTTCAAACTGGGTTCAAACACACAAAACAGATTAAACAAACAAAGGAACAAAAAAAAAACCACAAGAATCCACGTCTTGCTTTAAATGCAATCCTGCTGACTATGCCACAATGTGACAGAGTGCTAGGGGGAGGGGAAGTTAAAATCTCCCCTAAAACGAGCCTGACTACGCCACCCCAGGGAATGACTACCACCCCAGGGACCACCCACACAGAGCCCCCAACTGAACCCACACAAGTTCTAGATTGCACGAACACAGCAGATGTGGATTCCGTTACAACAATATATTTATTATAAATGGTACCACATATAAAACACTAAAATCAACAGTTGGGTTTCCCCACGCACTCACACGCATTCACACTCACACTCACTCACGCACCGGCCCACACTCAGGTAGTAAATCTGTACATATTTGTAGATGCTAGGAGGTGTCCTCCAATCCAGGACAGGTGCACCCAGAGGGAGAAAATAATCAGCCCCTGTAAAGGCCTTGTATACACACTCGGTTAAGTCTACACACTCGGTTAAGTCTGCACACTTACCCATGTGCCCAGACACACACGCTAGGTGAAGGTAAACTAATGCACTCACTGTCAAAAAACATGCAGTAACACTACCCTGCACACCACATGATCTATAACCCACCACCATGGGCGACAAACTCCCTCGGGGATCACCTGTACCTATTAAACAAAATATTAAATAACTGAAGGGCCTGCCACACAACCCACATATTAGGACAAAAAAAAAAAAACACAACAAAATTATATAAAACACAGGACAAATCAAATACACAGGTCCAGAAACACAGGACAAATCAAATACACAGGTCCAGAAAAAGTTGCAATAGGCAAATATTACCCAGATGGAAACTTGCAACTTGTGTAGCACTAAGTCAAAAGCAATGACATGCAGATCATGCAAATGAAGGTGGCGTTAAGCACAGGACCAGACAAAAGAAACAAAATCAAAATAAATCAATCCAAATAACAATATCACAGTAAAGGGAAAAAATTAAAAGAAAATAACTAAAACATCTCGGTCGTGCTCTCACCGCGACCTCTTAACTTGGATTGGAAAGACAAACACACTTCTACCAGTCTCACATACACGCACAAGATCAAACCCAGCTGGTGAACAACCAGCCACACACTCAAGTTGTGGCTAGAGCAGCGATGAGCCACAAAAAAACAACACAACGGTGAGTCAACGGGGTGTATATTTAGCAGGGACAAAACAGCAACGCCCGAAGAGATGACTTGGGGTCCACAGCTACGCTAACGTGCCTACAAATGCAAAACATACATTAAAACATAAGCACCATTAAACTATTTTAACTAACTAATCAAAACTTAAAGCTGTCTACTCACGTTGGAATATAGTGGAAAACAAACTACAGACCGGCATGCAGGAAGAAATTCCTAAACCCACATTAGAAAACACAGACGCCTTTTTAAAACCAACTCGACACACAGCATAAACACCTAACAGACTTGTTAGCATGGCGAGTGTGGCCTACCTGAGCATGAAGGAAAGGGCCAACAAGCACAGCTGTGGTGAGCACACACCAACAGAGTAAAGACAGCAGCAGAAGGACAGATGCACTCACACAATGGCGGGGAACATGAACGCACCAATTAAGATTCCACGACAGGTAAGAGCTGGGAAAGCAATAAAATTCCATGAGCCCAGCGAACATAATAAAACACCAAGCCACCAACGCAATGTGGAGAAAACACCTACCACAAAGAACAGACAAAACCGCATGAAGTGGAGGTAGAAAGACACGCCGACTGTCAGCTATCCCACTCAGCTCACGAATGCCCGCCCCTCAGCTGTACCTCACCAGCGGTTAATCAGCTGAGCGATCAGCTGAACAATCAGCTGGGTAAGACGAATTACGTAATGACGCAAGTACCGTGGGTATGGCAAGAAAGCCAATACCCACCTCGCTACAATAGATACATCATTAAATTTGCTGATGACTCTGTGATCGTGTTGCTTCTCAGCAATCAAGACACCAATCACAGTCCAGTGGTGAGTGATTTTATTGATTGGTGTGAGTGCTCATCTCTGAGCATTAATATCTCAAACACTAAGGAGATGATTATTGATTTTAGGAAGAAGCCTCCACCTAATTCTCCTGTTTTTATTCATGGTCAGGCGGTCGAAATTGTACAGCAGCACAAATACCTGGGTACTATCATCGACAGTAACCTGACATTTGAGGCAAACACTGATGCAGTTTGTGCAAAGGCCCACTGGCGCATGTACTTTTATCGAAAGTTGAGAAGTTTTAGTGTAGATACCTCTTTTATGAAGATGTTTTTATTGTTGTTTTATTGAGTCTGTTTTAACCTTTTATTTTATTTGCTGGTTTGGGTCCCTCACATTGAAAGACAGGAACAGGTTGAACAGCATTGTTAAACTGTGTGGTAAGATTGCTGGGATGAACTTTGAGGAGCTCTCTGTCTTGTACAGAGCCACCAGGAAAGCAGAAGCTATCCTGGCTGACCCCAGTCACTCGTTGTTCTCTGAATATAGGCTGCTGCCTTCTGGTCATCGGTACTTGGTACCAAAATGTAGGACTAACAGATTTAAAAGTTTATTTGTTACTGTAACTATTGGCCTCATAAACAACAGTCTGTCATGATCGGTCTCCCCGTAATATCTGTGTACCTTGTTTTCATTATGATTGTATGCTGTATGTTTTGTTGCATTGTGTTTTATTCTCTGCTGGCTGTACAACAAATTGCCCCTCACAGGGATAATAAAAAGTTTACTATACTATACTCTACTAAATCCTTGCTTTCGATTAGGTTATGGTCTTTAACAGAATGTTCCACAAGGATATAAAGGCCATCAAGAAAGGGGAGTGGTGCGCACACAACCCAAACCATTTTTTGCTCTGCTTTTCTCTTTGCATTGAGAAACCAACAATAAACATTCTTTTTCTCTGCTTGGATCCAAACAAGTGAGTTTTTCTTTTTCCACCACAGTTGTCACCCAGAAGACCTGGTATGACAGGTTTCAATCAAGATATGTGAAATGTGGTATTGCTGGGGGAGGTCGAGCCCGTAACTGACATCATTAACTGGGATATTTTGAAAGGTCCAACGAACTTCACATTGAGCTTCTTACAGGTTTGTGGGTCTTGGATTTCCTTGATGGATAGCCATACTCTGTCTCCTGGTGCGTACTGTGGGGTTTCCCCTTTATGACGGTTGGTGAAATGCTTGTACTTTTGTGCTACTTATAAGCATCGGTATATATTTCATATACTTGGCAGAAGCAGTATGCAAGATGAAACAAGGCAAAGCTCCCAGACCCTCTGGTGTCATGGCAGAAATGTTGAAAGCCTCTGCTGAGGTGAGTTACCTTATACTGTGCAAAATTCACAAATGCCATCATTGCTGAGAAGAAGATCCCCAGTGACTGGAATGAAAGTTACATCATCAATTTGTACAAAGGCAAGGGTGATGCCATAGAGAGAGAGAACTATAGGGGCCTGAAATTAACTGAACACTATTTGAAGGTGATTGAGAGGGTAGCTGAAAAGATAGCACATGAGCAGGTGGCAATAGGTGAGATGCAGTTCAGTTTTATGTCTGGAAGTGATACAAATGATGCAATATTCATTGTGTGGCAGCTGCAGGAGAAACACCTTGCTACCATAGCAGCCATTGAATTTCGTTTCGTTCCAGCCACACGCCATGCGACTGCTGTGCAGTTCCCAGCTGAAAGCCAGGGGGTTGCCATGCAGGGCTCAGACCCCCTCCCTCTCCTATTTTAATTCTAAACATGCCCATTCATTCGATTCCACGGTGTCGGCATTAGATGGCGCTTCTCTCATTAAAAAAAAAACATTACTTGAAATGTTGTGTGAAGCTGTTGTACTGCACTTTATTCTGGTTTTCAGATGAACCATCTGAAAGTTTTTTTTGGGGGGTACATCTTACCTTCTCCGAATAAGTAATGGATACTACCGTAAGTGATATTAATTACCTTTGATTAGTAATTATCAGTGTGGCAGCGGGGGCATGGTCAAGCGCTGGTCTGTGACAGGAGGGTGGAGTCAGGGAAGGTAAGTGGCAGAATCACTACACCTGACTGCAATTAACCTGTTGTGTGTGTCTTCCCAGTGAGGGAGAGCGAGGGAGGGAGAACGAGAGCAGAGGAGCTCAGTCCCGAACCAGACGCCGGTCGTGTGTGTGTCTATTTTGTTTAAAGTTGTTAGACTGAAAAGTGTGGCAATAAAAGCCCTATTTCTAAACCTGATCTCTGTCCTGCCGTCCTCTGTGCTCCACCCACCCGTACAAACCGTTACAGTGGTGCCGAAACCCGGGACGTGGAGCACCAGCCGATCAGCCCCATGGAGTCCTCCCCATTCACCGACCTAGTCCACGCCCTCGGCATGGCCCAGCAAAGCCAGCACCAGGCTCTCATCACCCTCCGAAAGGAACAAGAGCAACGCTTCGAGGCCCTGGTGCTGGCCCAGCAAGAAGACAGAGAGGCGTTCCGGCACCTCCTCGGGTCGGTGGGGTCCACCAGCGCTCCTACCGCAGGCCCTTCTCCCCTCACTGTCACCAAGATGGGCCCGCAGGACGACCCTGAGGCGTTCATCACGCTCTTCAAGCAAGTCACAGAAGCCTCGGGGTGGCTGATGGAGCAGCATGCGGCGCGCCTCCTCCCCCTGCTAACGGGCAAGGCACAGCTGGCCACGCTACAGCTCCCCGCTGACCGCCGGCTGGCCTACGCGGACCTCCGCCGGGCCGTCCTCCAGCGTGTGGGGCACTTCCGCGTGTTGCGCTTGGAGGAAGTCGGCCAGCCATTCGAGTTTGGCCAGCAGCTCTGGGACGCCTGCTGGTGGTGGTTGAGGGCCGACAACCGTGATGCCGAGGGGATCATCGACCAGGTGGCGCTGGAACAATTCATCGCTCGCTTGCCAGCAGGAATCGCGGAGTGGGTCCAGTGCCGCCGGCCGGCGTCACTGGATCAGGCAGTCGAGCTGGCAGAGGACCATTTGGCGGCTGTTCTGGCGGCAGGACAGCAGACAGCATCTTCTCTTCTCTCCTATTCTCTCTCTCTCCCCCTCCTCCTGTGTCCCGTCCTCGCCCCATTCCCCCACCGCGGAGGCAGGGGCCGGCACCACCCCAGCCAGCCCGCCGCACCCGCGGTGCCCTCCCGTTTCTCCCTTCTGTGTCTGTCTCTCCCCCCCCTCAGGTGAGTGAGCCCAAGAACACCGGTGCAGAGGGAAAGCCCGGGCCGGTTTTCTGGTGCTGCGGGGAGCCGGGCCACCTGCAACAGCAGTGCATGGAGATGGAAGTGGGCGCAGTGGTTCGGATCCCCGACGCGCCAGAGGCCGCCCTTGATCGGGCCGGAGCATATCACATACCGGTGAGTATCCAAGGGGATACATATCAGGCGTTGGTGGATTCTGGCTGTAATCAGACCTCAGTTCACCAAAGCCTGGTTCAAAACGAGGCATTGGGGGGAGCACAGGGGGTGAAGGTGTTGTGTGTGCACGGGGACGTTCACAGCTACCCTTTGGTGTCGGTCCACATTGTTTTCAGAGGGGAAAAAGTTATAGTGAAGGCGGCGGTTAATCCTCGCCTTACCCACTCTTTAATTTTGGGGACTGATTGGCCGGGATTTCGGGATTTAATGACGCATTTAGTCAAGAGTGGGTCCTGCCATTTAATGGGGGGAGGTCCCGGTGTCGCTTTGGCGGGAGCAGCTGTCACAGAGCTGTCTACGTCATCTCCGCGTCAGAGTGAGGAGCCGCCGGCTCCTCCTCTCTCTCTTGGGGAATCCCTCGCGGATTTCCCGTTAGAGCAGTCATGAGACGAGACTCTGCGACATGCGTTTGATCAAGTGAGAGTAATCAATGGTCAAACGCTCCAGCCAAACGCCACCCCGTCCTTCCCCTACTTCGCGATTATGAAGGATAGGTTATACTGAGTGACGCAGGACACTCAAACTAAAGAGCAAGTCACGCAGCTTTTAATTCTGAAGAGCTGCCAGGAATTGGTATTCCAGGCGGCTCACTTTAATCCCATGGCTGGACACTTAGGGCAGGATAAGACACTAGCCCGAATAATGGCCCGATTCTATTGGCCGGGGATTCGCGGCGATGTTCGTAGGTGTTGTACGGCGTGCCGCGAATGCCAGTTAGTAAATCCAGCTGCCATTCCAAAAGCGCCTTTGCGCCCTCTTCCATTGATCGAGACCCCGTTTGAGAGAATTGGAATGGATCTCGTCGGGCCATTAGATCGGTCAGCACGGGGGTACCACTTTATATTAGTTCTGGTGGACTATGCAACGCGATACCCGGAAGCAGTGCCTCTGCGCAATATCTCAGCACGCAGTATTGCGGAGGCACTCTTCCGCGTTATCTCCCGAGTCGGAATCCCAAAAGAGGGAGAGAAAAGTCAGGGGAGTGTAGAAGTGGCCCCCCACACAGTGCAGCCTTTACTAATCGCTGCCGTCTTATTAATTTGGGGACGCACCTGCCCGTTGCCCAAGTGGAAGCCCAGTTCACTGCGTGAACTGTATGGGTTATTGGGGATTAAGCCGATCCGCACCAGTGTGTATCACCCACAAACGGACAGTTTATTGGAACGGTTCAATCGCACCCTCAAAAATATCATTAAAAAATTCGTAAGTGAGGACGCACGTAACTGGGATAAGTGGCTCGAGCCCTTGTTGTTTTCAGTGCGAGAGGTCCCCCAAGCCTCCACGGGGTTCTCCCCATTCGAATTATTATATGGGAGTAAGCCGCGCAGCATCCTAGACGTGCTGCGGGAAAATTGGGAGGAGGGACCTTCACAAAGTAAGAACGAAATTCAATACGTTATGGACCTGTGCGCAAAACTCCACACGCTCACCCACCTAACCCAGGAGAATTTGCGGCAGGCCCAAGAATGGCAAGCCCGCCTGTACAACAAAGGTACGCGCCTTAGGGAGTTCACCCCGGGAGATAAAGTACTCGTACTGTTGCCTACATCGAGCTCCAAATTGATCGCCAAGTGGCAAGGACCCTTTGAGGTCACACGGCGAATCGGGAATGTCGACTATGAGGTGAGGCGAATGGACAGGGATGGGGCGCTACAAATTTACCACCTCAATCTGCTTAAACTCTGGAATGAGGAGGTCCCCGTGGCGTTGGTGTCGGTGGTTCCGGAGAAGGCGGAGCTGGGGGGGAGGTTCAAAAAGGGACTTTGGCATCACGTACCTCTCCGGTCCCCTGTGGAGACCACCTCTCCCCGATCCAACTCGTGGAGGTCGCCCAGTTGCAGACCGAGTTTTCGGCTGTGTTCTCGCCCCTGCCTGGTCGCACTAACCTCATAGAGCACCACATAGAGATGCCCCCGGGGGTGGTAGTGCGTAGCCGCCCTTACAGGCTACCCGAACACAAAAAAAAGGTGGTTCGGGAAGAACTTGAGACCATGCTCGAAATGAGCATCGTCGAGGAGTCCCACAGTGACTGGAGCAGCCCGGTGGTCTTGGTACCCAAGGCCGACGGGTCGGTCCGGTTCTGTGTGGACTGTAGAAAAGTCAACGCGGTGTCTAAATTCGATGCATACCCGATGCCTCGTATTAATGAGTTGCTCGATCGACTTGGCACTGCTCGCTTTTATTCGACGCTGGATTTGATGAAGGGATATTGGCAGATCCCCTTGACTCCACTATCCCGAGAAAAAATAGCCTTTTCCACACCGTTTGGTTTACACCAATTCGTCACCCTTCCGTTTGGGCTGTTTGGGGCGCCCGCGACGTTTCAGCAGCTGATGGACAGAGTCCTCCACCCCCACGCCACTTACGCGGCTGCATATCTAGATGATATCATCATCTATAGTAATGACTGGCAGAGGCACCTCAAACATCTAAGGGCCGTCCTTAGGTCACTGAGACGAGCGGGGTTCACAGCCAACCCAAAGAAGTGTGCGATTGGGCGGGTGGAAGTACGGTATCTGGGCTTCCACTTGGGCAACGGGCAGGTGTGTCCCCAAATTAATAAGACGGCAGCGATTGCGGCCTGCCCAAGGCCCAAGACCAAAAAGGGGGTGAGACAGTTCCTGGGGCTGGCTGGCTATTACCATAGGTTTATACCTAATTATTCGGACGTCACCAGCCCGCTGACTGTTCTCACTAAAAAGGGGGCACCAGATCCGGTCCAGTGGACGGAGCAATGCCAGCGGGCTTTTTCTGAGGTAAAGGCTGCACTGTGAGGGGGGCCACTTCTACACTCCCCTGACTTTTCTCTCCCTTTTGTGTTGCAGGCTGATGCGTTGGACAGAGGGCTGGGGGCGGTTTTGTCCCAGGAGGTGGAGGGGGAGGACTGCCCCGTCCTGTACATCAGCAGGAAGCTGTCAGTGCGTGAGGGGCGCTACAGCATGATCGAGAAAGAGTGTCTGGCAATCAAGTGGGCGGTCCTCTCCCTCCGTTACTACCTGCTGGGGCACCCTTTCACTCTCTGTCCGGACCACGTGCCCCTCCAGTGGCTCCACCGCATGAAAGATGCCAACGCGCGGATCACCCGTTGGTATCTGGCACTCCAACCCTTCAATTTTAAGGTGGTCCACAGGCCGGGGGCGCAGATGGTCATGGCGGACTTCCTCTCCCATCGGGGGGGGGGGGGGGGGGGGGGGGGAGTCGGCTGCAGGCCGGATGGCTGCCCGGCCTGAGTCGGGCGGTGGGGGTATGTGGCAGTGGGGGCATGGTCAAGCGCTGGTCTGTGACAGGAGGGTGGAGTCAGGGAAGATAAGTGGCAGAATCACTACACCTGACTGCAATTAACCTGTTGTGTGTGTCTTCCCAGTGACCGTGCCCTATTTAGGGAGGGAAAGCGAGAGCAGAGGAGCTCAGTCCCGAACCAGACGCTGGTCGTGTGTGTGTCTATTTTGTTTAAAGTTGTTAGACTGAAAAGTGTGGCAATAAAAGCCCTATTTCTGAACCTGATCTCTGTCCTGCCGTCCTCTGTGCTCCACCCACCCGTACAAACCGTTACAATCAGGTATTACCTACTAGCAAACAAGAGATAATTTTACCCAATTTCAATGAGAAAGTAGCTGTTGAATAGATACATAAATGTGAGGTAAATTTTACCCAATTTAAGTATTTCATAGCTTTTTATTTCAGTTATTTTATACTCAATATATGGAATTAAATCTACCCCAAACAAGTCAATGCAAATTGTTACCTCAGATTTATTGGGTAAATTCTATACGGTAGGTTACTTTTTTCAGTGCAGGAGCAGGCAAAACTGCAGGTCTTGGTAGTCTGGTGGTTACTGCACATGTCTTGTACCGGTAACTCCTGAAACATGGTTCGATTCTTGCCTTGGGTTTTTCACCCTCTCTCCCTGTTTTCTGCCAACCTCTATACCAGCTACTGTTAAACAAAGGCTAACTCGCTCAAAAATAAATATTTTAAAAAAGTGACTCTTGCAATGAAGCACTGTGCACTTTTTAGTGTTACGTGTAGGTCCTGCTTTCAAATAGGCTAGACAATATTAAATAGTGGCAATGTTGGGATGACTGAAAACAGACTTTTTTTTTTGCTTATAAGACTTTACTAACTACTGAAATCTATTACAAGTTGAATGTACGATTACTGTTTCATGAAGTAGGCCTTATAGGGCACGCTAAACAACATGCTTGTGATGAAAGTACCGTATAGCTTAATTGTTTGAATCAGTGTATCATTCGTTCTTTCTATTTTCAAATGGCAATCAAAAATCAAAAAATGGAAAAGTGACTGGTTATTTTGTTATTTGTTTTTATTTTAACACAAAAAATAAAAAAGACTGTTTTTTCATATTTTTTTTATATGAGCCTAAAATTGAAATGAAAAACAAGTCATTTTTTCATTTTTTGATTGGCAATTAAAAACTGAAAGAACGAATGATACACAATCCGTGTATCATTTGTTCTTTTTTTTCAGTAATACACAATGACTCAGCCAGGCCCTTTCTTTAGTGTAATAAGAGACAGTAGAGAGGTTCATGCCATTTGTCTATTCCCTGTCAACACACCCTTGAGGGGCCCATATGGGTTGAATATGGGCTGCCCAGCTGGGCTCCAGTCAGTTTTGTCCAGGGGTTCCACGGTGGCCCCATGTGGGCAAGCCCAGTTGGGCTGAAGGTGGGTTTCACATGGGCCCTAGCTAAAACCCACTTGGGCAACCCAGGTTTCTCCCATCTGGGGCCCACACTGAGTGGGCCCATGTGGGCTAATTATGGGTCCCTGATTGTACCCTTTAAGGTAATAACTATTATGGGGGCTTATTTTACAGTCAGCCCATAGTAAAGTTCTTTACACAAACAACAATGACAAAAAGACTAGTAATACAATTACTTTCTTATTGCTATTTACAAAAAATAAAAACTGTAAGTTTTTATTACAGAAATCACTGAGAAAAAACAAAACAAAACACAATTTAAATTTCCTGAGGGGCTGCCTCTCTGGCCTGACGGGCCTGTCAATTGCCCCCCCAGTCCCTAGCACCAATCAGCCACTTTGAGACCGCCTTCTCTGCGTCCTTTCTGGTGATCTGACTGGTCATTGCATTCTTCTTCAAGGCTCCTGCAAGGCACAAATATAGCAGTGACTTACTTCATGTGACAACTCTCAGCCAGGTTTGCAGAAGCAACAGAGTTTCTCAAAAAATTGAATATTGTGGAAGTTTGTTAAAGGAGAAATCTAGTGTGAATCAATCAATAGCCCAGTTGTTAAAGTTCATTGAAGGTTATCTGTATGTATGTGGTCTATGTTGCATCACATTTTCTTGTTCTTTTTCCTGACAGCACTTGTTGACCTCAAACAACCGGGCTAATGACTGATTCACACCAAACTTCTCCTTTAATTTCAGTAATTCAATGTATAAGGCGAAGCTCATACATTAAATAGATTCATCAGACATTAAGTGAAATATTTCTAGCCGTTATTTGTTTCCAATAATAGGCATTCTATTCTATTCTAAGTTTAGGAAAACTGTGTAGCGGAGTAATATTTTAATAACATATCGAAATATCGCGTTTCATGTCTGCGTATTGAGCCGTAGGGGGTGTGTCATTCAGTTCAATAAAAAAACAAGAACCATTGCATTCCTAACTATACACCCCAGACATCACATATGTCCACCCTTACACACACCTGTAGTTGCCTTTACAGTTCAATAAACATGTTTGGTATTATGATCTCTTTCTAATATTGTACAACTTAAACATTATCCATATGCACACCTACCATAAATTACTTCAAACAGCTTGAGGGGCTTGAATCCTCTCTTGCCGTTTCTCCCCACGAAGTTGTACTGTCTGGATAGGTTGTGGTCAATGAGGAACACCATCATCCTTCTCATGACCCCGTCAAC
Source organism: Neoarius graeffei (assembly GCF_027579695.1). NCBI lineage: Eukaryota > Metazoa > Chordata > Actinopteri > Siluriformes > Ariidae > Neoarius > Neoarius graeffei. Next base: position 43,383,787 of record NC_083578.1, read on the forward strand.
AGTGCCCCCTCCAATGTCCACCACAGCTGCAATCTGAGGGGGAACAAAGGCAATACAAGGCAGGTCAATCTATATTCCTCACTGGAGTAAACCTCTCAACATGAAAGAACTGCCAGATGCATGGATATTTGAAAGTTAGGGTGCGCACATAGTAGATACAGTGTGAAAGAGTGGGAAGATCCCACTAGTGGATCGAAATGTTGCCTTATAGTTAAATAATAAAGTGTTTTTGGAGTGTATACCCAGTGTGCAGACCACTCTTTCACACTGTTCTCATAACTTTCAACAGCACTTGGCAACGTGAAACAACAGGGCAACAGGTTGATTCAGTCCACATACTGTAATACATTTAACATACATACCAGTTCTGACATGAAGGTGGGGTTTGCCAGTTTTTCTTCCATGCAGTCGACTTCATTAACCGTCTTGAGGGGGAAACCCTCTGGAGTAGAACAAACGGGGTTGGCAATGTTGTGTCAATCTTGGAGAAGTGCCTGGAGAATCCTCCCATGGTTCCTCTGTGTGTCTTTCACCTCCTCAAGGAGGGTCAAAATGCGAACAATCATGCTATCCCGAATGTCTCGTCTTGGGGTTGAAGACCCGTGGATGGGAGCAGGGGGTGCAGGGGTCTGTATAGACCTGTGGGTGGGTGGAGGGGTCTGCAGAGACCCGTGGGGGGGAGGGGTCTGCAGAGACCTGTGGGGGGGAGGAGGGGTCTGCAGAGACCTGTGGGGGGGAGGAGGGGGTGGAGGGGTCTGCATACATCTCAGAGTAGATGGAGGCCTCGGAGGTGATGGAGATGCCTGATTGTTGATGTTGTCATCATCCTCATCTTCAGCCTCGCTGGACATGACCACTTGCCTAAACATGTATAATAATCAAGCACAATCAATAAGTTAAAGCATTTCAGTTAAACTATAACTACTTTAACTAAAGCATTAGCTTATCGCATCTCATTATCTCTAGCTGCTTTATCCTTCTACAGGGTCGCAGGCAAGCTGGAGCCTATCCCAGCTGACTATGGGCGAAAGGCGGGGTACACCCTGGACAAGTCGCCAGGTCATCACAGGGCTGACACATAGACAACCATTCACACCTACGGTCAATTTAGAGTCACCAGTTAACCTAACCTGCATGTCTTTGGACTGTGGGGGAAACCGGAGCACCCGGAGGAAACCCACGTGGAGAACATGCAAACTCCGCACAGAAAGGCCCTCGCCGGCCACGGGGCTCGAACCCGGACCTTCTTGCTGTGAGGCGACAGAGCTAACCACTACACCACCGTGCCACCCCCGCATTAGCTTATATAAAGGAAAAATAAAATTTAAAAAACAGTTTTCGTAAGTTTAAGTTAGTGACAAATTGAGCACCTGTGGCACATCCTAAGTTAGAGAAAAACAAGGTGTCTTTTAACATCCACCTGCTCTGAAATGTCATCACAAAGGAGTGGGAAAGCATTACAGTAGAAACCAGTGCATCTTTGGTGAATTTCAAGGCCATACAGGTTAAGGCAGTTCATAATAATGGTGCTCACACAAAATATTGACAGTATGTATGAGCATAATTAGGACATGTTCACTGTGGGGTGTACTTAATTTCGTTTCCAGCTGTTTCAGCATTAACATTACGTTGAGATTTTCAGACGACTACAAATTTCTGTTGTTATACAAGCTGTACACTGCCTTCTTTAAGTTGTATGTTTCATTTCTAGTGCTGTCCCATGAAAAGATTTAACAGAATATTTGCAAAAATGTGATGGTTGTTCTCACTTTTCCCCCTTGTTACTTTTTTAAGTGATTACATTTATTATTATTTATTAGTTAATCATATATTTGTTCATTCTACTGTTCTCCATAATTCAAATAGCCTCACCTCCTTTTGCGCTTCCCCCTGCCCATATTCTCTGTAGACTCAGGCTCGGTTGATACATCTGTATTCTGTTCATATTCCACTAACTTTGAGTGAGCAATTTCATATGCTACTGTGGGAGACAGACAAATCAGTGGCAATTAGTTTCATTCAGAGCAAAATTAAAGGTGGAAAATTAGTTCTTGCATGGTTTTTAACACAATTTCATTTTTTTGTATCGAACCGTAGAGCAACTCCCCTTGATCAGTTTTCTGCCAGCCCCATGAAAAATTTGAAGAAGAAAAACAAACAAACAAACAAACAAACAAACAAACAAACAAACAAACAAACAAACAAACAGACAAAAACTTGTCTTGGGAGGCAACAAGGGGGTTGTACACATCAAACAAACACTAGGGGCACAGGCTGTGCACCAAAACATAACAAACCACTTCCAGCCAATCAACAACATGGTCAGAGGAGGGGGTGGGGGTCAGAGGAGGGGGTGGGGGTTAGTGAGTGTGCACATATTGGTGGGGGCAGTGAGCAAAGTTGATTTAGTTGCTGGAATTTGAGAATACCGTTTCGTATAGCATTTTAGGTATTTACATGGAATGTCAACGGAAGTGATAATGCAGGAACTCATAGTGCACCTTTAAACAAAATCTACAATGAACTCATCTTGTAAGATAATATAATACAAAATACACATGGGCACATTACCAGCTTTTCTCTTCACGGTCACTTCATGTGTCACCCAGTCAGTGCAAGGGTCCTTTTGCTTTATGGCTGCCCTTGTCAAGTTCATCTTTGCTGGTCAATAGCATTCATCCTCCTCAGGCCCAGTAAACCATTTGGTTGCTATAACTGCCAGTCCGTGATTTGAAAACTCCACTACAGCGAAAGGTAACATGCTTAAAAAAAACCAAATACACATAAATAAAAAATAAACAGCACTTTAGTGCAAGAGTGGCAATGCCACGTATCCAGTCTTGAATGGCAACAAAGCCATTTTTGTTTTCAACTCATCCACAGGTAATAGCTGCAAGTGCTCAGATAAATTGCAAACAAAAAGAATTCCAAGATGTGAGGAGTCCATTGGATAGGTGAAAAAGGATTTGGCGGTTTCAAAAAAACTACACAGGACTTTAACAGTTCCAGAATGTGACAAAATGTTCCGCACAACAAGAACCCTTCCCCCTACAGAAAAACAGTTGTCACCACGAGAGGAGGAGATCCGTGTTTTTCCATCATTGTAACACATGTATTGTTCCCATGTTGCAAATGAATTAATCATTGGCCCAGAAAAGTGGGGCTGATTAAGTGGGCTTACAACAGACATGGTCTTTTGGCTTGCCAAATTCTGCTTCTCATGGATCTGCCTGATGAGTTGTTGGACAGGGTCTTGAGGCCGACGGACAAGCTTTTTCAGTTTACCTAAAACGTCTCGAACGGGAAAGCTGACACATTATCCAATGGGCCGAATTTCCGTGCATCTTGAGCTAGGTGTATCAATGAATGCATGTTGTAGCTGACAAATTCAGTGCCATAAATTGAAGCTAAATCTGTTACAAAGAGTTTCAAAATCTCCTCAGCATAGTCACAATTGTCAGGACAACATAAGGCAGGACTCAGGAGAATTCTCATAGATACAGATAGAAGTAAAAAGTTTCTGTACATTCTACTGGGTATATTATTGAGAAGAACAACAGGGCCAGTGTAAAGTAAAAATTGCCGAAGCTCTGTAGCTTTCCATGTGCTGAATTCAAACAAGGATCGTGGTTTCCTTGCAAAATTGCTAGGTAAATATTGTCTGATGGAAACCATATATGCTGACATTGCAACAAAAAACTTCATAGATTGCCTGCATTTCAATGGCCCCTTCATCCAAATAAATATCAATTTACGCATTGCCTCCAAACACACAAGGTGCATGTAATCCAACACAAAACTGGTAACTAAACCAATACCCAAATCATTTAGGGGGGAGACTGAGAGTTGATGCCGTTGATAGCCTTGCCTACCAAATTGCTCATCTGTCCTGAGCTCTGCTGATATTTTGGGATAAACCATCTTCTCATTCATATGCTGGCCTTTCTGAATGCACCTCTCACACCCGTAATATCCTGTATGACCTTTTGGTGCATTTAATAAAAGCCCGAGCTGGTGCATCACAAATAAAAGCATCAGGCATTACTACCCTGAAATGGAAGTCATTGTGCACAATACCAGTCTGACAGATGGCTTTCATATCTGTAATGAATTCTTGTAAATACTCTTGTACGTTAGCTGGTTTGGACAGGCCCGAGTAAACTCCAATTACAAACACATTGTACTCTGGAATTTCCTTAATTCTACCCAGAATAGGCCACAGACTCATATTTGAGCTACGGAATAACGGCAATCCGTCAATGTTAATTCGTAGTGTGAGTGTATCAGTCACATTTGCCAAATGTCCTAAAGATGTCAGTTCAGCAATGAGAGCATTTCTGATTCCAAAATGGTAGTAGGACCCCCCAGCCACATTGCTCACATTACATGATCTGTCAGTGGACATAAGAGTTCTGGCATCCAGTGGAACGTCTAGGCCCTTCCTCCTCAGAATTTTAAGAAGCGCAGACAGTGCAATTTGTGGTATGTTATATTCTGCCGCCCACTCTGCAATCCCACAGGAGTCATCATAGTCATTTTCAAAAGTAGAACATTCATCTTCATCCAAATCACTGTCACAATCTGGCCTGTCACCTGGCAGGTCACACTCATAAAAAAACGAATTTTCATGCAAGTCAAAACTGTCATCACGAGCATCATAGAAAATGTCAGTGGAATCTTCCCTTTCGGAATGCTCTAACATGTCATCCAGTGGGTATTCAGTAATAGACTCTTCAACGAGATGCAAATGTTCCTCCACTTTTGCTGATATTTTCCGCCTTTTCGTTCTTTCCGAACACTCCATTATTTCTAAAATAAATAAATAAATAAATAAATTAAAGCATTTTAGATTTCAGATATGATTACAGAGGATTGTGAATGACAAACTCTAGAATACTAAGCAAATGATTAGCTTGTTGAAGCTGGTAATGCAGCCAAATTTACCAACTGTTCTTCTGGTAACCTAAAATGCGATCTGTGCACCATTTGAAAGATAACATTAGTCTCTGTTAAGGCCAATCACTAGCTCTAACATTCCTGGTACTGGTACTGAGGCACGAAAGGTACTGAGTGAGCATCACTTTTAATGAGCAGTATTTGTGTTTGATAGCCTATGCATGTATCTTCTATCTCGACTTGCACATACAACACCAAAACAGGATGCCAGAAAATAGCCTAATTTAATAAGACTTATTTCTTATTAAAAAAAAAAAACTGTGCAAAACAAAGACCGAAATACCAGGTCTATTATGATCTGATCTCCATTGTCCCAAGTACATAAAACCACAGCTGAGAAAAAGGATCTTTCTCTCCATAGGATGAGAGACATGAAACATCACTTTTTCTATTCTACAGTCTTAAAATGGATAGAACAATGGTCTACCGTCTAAACAGCTGGAATTCGTGGCAACGCGGAGTTCATTGCATTTTGATCAATCTAAATTTTGATAGATTAGCATGGCACTGAATTGTCAAAATACCAGAGCCTTAAAAGTAGTTATCCAGAGCATTGTAGGTCAATATTATGATTATTGGGAGTACCATAAAATACCTCAGCTATGTTTCGATTTGCTCAGCTATGCTGTGGCCAGCCTTTCCCCCGCCAGCCCCACCCGCCCCCACCCTTTGCACTTCTTGACATGGCCTGAGGCATGTGAAACCGAAGAGGGCGTGCAGTTCAAGGCAGCATAACTACAATCATCATCTGACAGTAAACAACGGTAAAGTGTTCTGTGATGTCGGAATTCACACAAATTATCATAAAGGTGGTAGCTTGCACGTTTTTTATGCAGGAGATTCTCAGCTAAGTTGTGGTCACTAGCCTTTCCCGCGCACTGGCGGGCAGCCCCCACCCTTTGCACTTCTCAACATGCCCCTGAGGCGATCTGAAACTGAACGAGGGCATGCAGTTCAAGGCAGCATAACTACAATTATCATCTGACAGTAAACAACGGTGAAGTGTTCTGTGATGTCGAAATTCACACAAATTATCATACAGGTGCAGCCTACACGTTTTTTTATGGAATAGATTCTCTGAAACACTCGCTGCAGCGTAAAGGCCTCATACCCTATGTGTGAGACGTTTATGGATAGGCCTATATGTGAAGTGTTTCACACGGTCAACTTTGTACGTAATTTGACACCAAATTGAGGAGCTTAACGAAACCGAGCTTACTGGTACATACGGAACAAATAGAAAAAAAACGGCACCCACGTCAAAGACCGATGGAGGTATAATGAAGGTGTCGACGGTTAGAACGTGCGAACAGAAATACGCACGTAATTGACCAAACGTAGGGTATGAATGGGCCTTAGCATGGTATTTTACGGTACGTACGATGACCACTGTCCATTCTCTTCCAACCAACGATGCAGCAATAGTTATCATTGCATTCAGGAAAATCAGAGTGGCAAGATACACACACATAGCAAACGTGACTGTTTGCTAGCATCCGAGCTTCGTGGAAGTGACAGCATTAGCAGGCAACACTGCTAATGGACAGAAACCCGTCTAGCCGAGAAAACTTTGCTGACGACTTTAACAGCTAATCTGCCTTACTGAAATACCAACAAATCCTTCTAAACGATAAAAGAACCATTCAAAACAAGCACGAAAATAGCTTGATACTGACTTAAAGATCGGAATCAACATCAAGGTTTCACCGGGTTTAATTACCAATGGCAGCCACCTCACTCGTTTACATTCACTTAAAGCCAGTTAGTTCCTGTCCTTTTGGTTAACATATCATGCAGTAAAAAAAGATAGTTATTGCCAAAGCCTAGTGTCTATACTCGTATTATTATGCAGAATGATTTTACCAACCTTTTGTTCAGCCACACAACATGTGCTTGTCCAGACGCTCTTCTAACCAGGGATGAGAGTGGGTGGTCACCAAAAAAGCAGAAAACAAGATGGTGCCCGAAGCCGGGGGTCTGGGAGGGATACCCCCCCCAGGAAAATTTTGAAAAATAAGGCCTTACAAACCACTTTTCCTGCAATCTGAGCTGTAGTAGATAAAAAAAATCTGTTGTCTTTTTTATATATTTACATGAAAATATGTTTCAAATCAATAGGAGTATTGTTTGAATTCAAAATAAAATCACATTCTACATTCAAGGGTATGGTTATAATTTATGATCAACAAAAATGACAAACTAAATTCACATTAAACGCAAGTTTTATTAATTATCAAAATGTTCATATATTAAATAAAATTTCTTAGGGAGAAAAGGTCAGTCACCCTATGTCCTCATTAGTTGCATATGATTTCAAAGTCTTTTGAAATATTTAAGTTTTCAAAACTGTCAGCATTAATTCAGATTTACTGACCATCATATACATGTTCAATGTATTAAATCAAACTAATGCTAAGTTTATGGGACAATGTCTATGTACACTTTATACAATTATTTATAGTTCACAGTCACTTCTCATTTTCATTTAATCATTTCAACTTCTTCTTCAGCTTTTTGGCCAAAGCCAAAGCTCGTCAGTCCTCTCTCTGTTTTTTATACCAGCACCAATTTCACGTACCTTCCCTTCATCTCGCTTTGAGTAAAAAAGCCGATACGAAAGAGAAACGTATTTTTGAAGCGCAGCGACGATGAACATGTGCAAGTTTCGATAAAATAGAACAGATGCGGGTACTTTTGTAAGAACTGTTATGATTGGCTTTTGTTCTCTCTCACACTCTTGTAACAACTGTTACGATTGGCTTTTGTTCTCTCTCACACTCTTGTATTATAGAGAGCGTGCACGTGACGTCACGAGGTCACGTGATATTCATTATCCACCATTTTGGACAGCAAGGCCACACATAGAACTTAGACGAACCCGTTCTAATTATCAAGTGTGTGGGAGTAGATCTTTCAAGAATGGTTATATCTTGTTCAGCATTTGGTGCAATTCTTCTAATTCAATACTCCTAGTACATCTGTTAAGATGATTTTCCGATTGAATGATAACTGCATACTTAGAAACTAGACAGTCTCTAAAGTTTAAAATGGCTATGCCTAGCCCTACTACCCTGGCCTAGTCTATGACAATGTTTTATCTTTTTGGCTCATATATGCCTTTGAAAGGCCAATCCATAGTAGGGATGGCGAAAACTAAAAAAAATCTTGACCGACCACCGAGCCTCATTAGCCGGTTAAAGTCGGTTAACCTATGAGTTTAAACAGGGATGCAAACGGCGGATGCGCCTTTTTCACAGCTGAATCGCGCAGACCTGATTTTTTCTTTAGGGGGGGCGTTGGAGTGTCTGAATAATTTCATCAGAGTAAATTCTGTATTAAAATTACTAAATAAGCAAATGCCTTACAGTCCATGAAAAATAGGAAGTATGAGAAGAAAACAGTAAATTAGAAAGCTGCCCACGTTTTCGCGGAAGCTGCGCAAATGTGCGCAGCTTTCTGATTTCCTGTTTTTCAGACAAAAACATACATATTTACAACCCTGTCATTATCTGGAACTGAGTTTAAATTTCGAACATTCTTAAGATAAAACGTCCTGCATAGTCTCTTTATGATAAACGTCTTAATGCCACTTACCCGTGAGGTTATCAAGTAGACATTCTTCGTCGGGAACTTCCAGAGGTATAGTTGAGATACCCATCCCGCAGCAAAATATTTATAAGCTTCCAGGCTCTTGTAAGCTTTGAGGGCTTTGCCAGTGTAACACGATTCATGATTAACGAGAAAATTGTAAATGTCATGGTAGGCCAGATCGGGCAAATCGCCAGCACCGCAGCTCCGAATTTCCCTGAACAAGGATTGCGGCAAGTTGTATGGATATGCAATCCCCAACCTGGAACACTTTTCCATGTAACGCTGCCTCACGTCACCTTCAAGATGCTGAACAAACTTAGACAAGTAATCACGTGATGTAGATGGGGTATTTTCCGAATTTTCTTGGGGATTACTCCCTGGATCCATTACGCTCGCAAAAGGTAAACTATCCTGATGCTGTCCAATATGCCGGAGTGGGTGGAGTACACACGTGCGGGTCACGTGACTGCACATCCTCTATAGAATATGTGTTTTCTACAATGTAATTGGCCAAAACATCGCTGGTGAGAGCATGATAGCCAATCATAACAGTTCTTACAAGAGTGTGAGAGAGAACAAAAGCCAATCATAACAGTTTGTTACAAGGCCTACGGCCTTGGGCTTGCAGTGGAATATGCGTGCTTTCTTTTAGGTTATAGCAAACTTTATCTGTTATGCTCTAAAATTGAGAAATTTTATTTTTAATTGTAATTAATTTCATGGTTTTTTTAAAGATTATTTTATTACATCTCAACTGGTAGGTATGAGAGTAAAATTCTTTGTGTTTTTGAATTGAATTGAATTGAATTGGAGTTGAATTGGAGCCTTGCTGTAACCCACTTATAGCCCATCTTAGGCTACATCCACATGACAACGGCAACGAGATGTTATTTAAAAAAATATCGCGTCCACATGGGCAACGATCAGTAAAATATCAGGTCCATATGGCAACGCAACGCTTGCTGAAAATGATGCAATACACATGCCACACCTCTAGGGGCGCTGTAAGACAGTCCCTTCGGAGACACCAGAACAATAGAAGAAGTAAGGATGCATGCGCATAAACTATTATGCGCAAGACTTCATATTAGCCACAAAGTCAGAAAAATCTGTTCGTAAAATTACATTATAATGACCAAATACAATGAAAAGTATTTTTCCAGTCTCACCTGTGAAAGGTAATCCCATGTGATCTCGTTTGGACGGTAAACCTGTTGGTACAGTTAAACACAGCACATGAATGAGGCATCTTTATTCTCCGCTTTGACCCATCCAATATGGCGGCAAGGATGACGTATGATTCTACGCGGAAGGCGGCGTCTTTAATGGTCTGGAATAAATTGAATGCTACATGTTGATGGATTAATTTGTTCTTCTACACCCTTTTTGAGGAATGTATTGTAGGACTTAAACCAACATCTGAAGAGGTGAGATCGCTCCTTTTTTTCCCTATTTTTGCTGGTGGGATTGACTCTGCCCTAAGGGCTATTCTCTCTCTCACTTTGCACCATTACACAATAAATATTCACAGTGAAAATATTTTGTAAGCACGTTTCATGAACCAAGTTATAGGATTTGTTGACAACTCGCATCGAGTTCGTTACACTTCTACCTGGCGTGAAGCACATGTGGTTGTGACGTCATCGTAAACAAATCTGTTATACTCATCCAGACGACTTCGCAAGGGCAACGTTGCCAGATCTTTCCACTCTGGAACCCGTTCTCAAAAGATTGCGTTTTGGGGTACCCAAAACGCCGGTGCCGTGTGGACGCCAGGCCGAAACGATAAACAATTGTATCGGATTCACCTGAATCCATTGCCGTGTGGACAGGGCCTTAGTTTAGCCCATCTACTGCCCACCTATTACCCATGTGGGCTCCAACAACAAAGCCCACTTATTGCCCATGCTTAATTTAGCCCATTTAATGCCCACCCATTGCACAGTATCGTATTTGAACTGACAAGAGACAGTTACCGTATCATTTCCCATTATGCCCTCCTTTGTTCATAATAACCAGATTTATCACGTTTAATTATTAAGAATAATAATAATAAATCAATATAAAACCCCGACATCTACAGAAAATTTTCAACAAATAGGGGGCAGGAAAGCTCGCACACTCCAGCAGCGAGTGATCTGTGATGAGATGAATTTGAGAAGCAAAAAAAAAAAAAGCTTAACACCAGCAAATGTGGATTAAAGCAGAAAATTTCGTTAGGTAAAATCATTTTAGAAATTTTAGAAATCATTACATCCTTGTTTTTTCAATAAAAATAATATTTTTTAACTTTATCATGCTTAGTTATGTGCCAGGGCTCTGTCAGTCATTGATAGCCCAACTAATCACAGCACTGTGGTTCTTTTCCTGATCCTTGGCATTGTTTCTTTTTTCTTTCTTTGTTGATAATGTGTTACCGTATGTGATAAACACGGTTCATTAAAAGGCCCAGAGATTTTCACTTCTGCTGCATGCCCCCTCCTCTCTGCAAAAATTGTGTATTCCTCTCAAGGTGCTAACTGTCTCCATTGTATTATGAACAGCCACTTCACCCCCCACTGAGGTTGCTATTCATGAATGGTAATTTGGTTTTAGGTTACACCCCAATTTCAATGACAATTTACTCTGCCAAGCTCACAATGTCAGAGGACAGAGGACTGGAATTAGTGCCCCAAAAAACACAATTTCAGCTTGGAAAAACTACAGACGGTATAACTTCAGGAAGAAAATAAACATTTATTTCACACTAAGAAAAGCAGGCTCACTACACATGGAGGCTATACAAAGCACAGAAATGTAGCATACAGTTGTCCCATCTAGCAGTTTCCACATTCCCATGGTGAGTCTTTCCTATGGCACATTTGCCACAGGTGTATTTGTGGCAGCGTACACAAAGTTCAGTGCTTCTGTTATTATTGCAGAGTATGCGCACCTGGCACTGTGTCTTTTTCTTCTGAGAAACTTTCATCTCACGCTGCTGTTTGTGTTCTTCCCCTTGTGCCTTTTCCTGCAAAAGCCTGTTTTGAAGTTCCTCTGCAAGCTCCAGCATGAACAATTGGCGACTTTCTTTGGATCCTGTACATGCTGTGTACAAGACATGTGCATTTGTGACAGCCATGTCAAGCAGGTTGTAAAACACAGCCATGGGCCATCTCTGTGTTCCTGCACGTACCGAGTAGTTGCATAATTTCTGGTCCATGATATCAATGCTGCATTTGAAATGGTTGTAATCAACAACAGTGTTTGGTTTTTGTTTTTGGGTGTCCACAATTTCCACTTTCTGATGCATGGTGCTCAGAAGACAAACAGATTTCTTTTTTTTTGTTCCAAACACCATCAGCAAGGCACTTCCAGATGTGAACACCTGCGTGGAGTACAACTGGCGCCCCGAGGTTTCCTTTGCAGTTGCTGGTAGCTCCTGACGATTTCTGTTGATGGTGCCAAGCAGAGTTGTTTTTCGTTGAAGAAGCCTGTTAGCCAAAGACAGAGAGGTGAAGAAATTATCCATAGTTACAGTCCTTCCCTGGTCCATACGGTAAATGGTTCCATCAATTTCAAAACAACATTCTCTGATAGCCTCTCTCCCGTTGGACGAGTGGGATCTTTTCCCAAGTAAGGGATGGCATTACACATGTATTTTGTGTCCAGATCTGCTGCAATCCAAAACTTGATTCCAAACTTGTCAGGGTTGGATGCGGTGTACTGCAGAAAAGGGACAATGAACCTTTGAAGGAAAAACTGCTCATGCATGGTAACATGTTGCCCTGGACTGTAGGACGACACACAATTCTGAACAAACTCCTGCCAGATGTCTGAAATTGCTGCAAATTTGTCTGTTTGTATGCGCTCCTTGCGGGTGTCCTTGTTATCGAAGCGAAGGTACCGCTTTATTTCAAGAAAGTGGTTACAGGGCATTATGGCTTTGATATCTGGGTTGCCAAATCTATTGGCCCACATGAGTCACATGGCACCAATGTAGCCCTGGGCAGCCCTTCGAAAAAGGATTGCGAGGAACGCCATCAGCTCGAAGACACTCATCTGCCAGCTGGGATTTGTTATATGGCCCTCCTGGACTGTGCAGTCTCTGATGGCCGACAACATGCTGATATCCAACAAATACAGGAAGCTTTGAAGGCGACTCGTGATTTTGCGTGTTGCAAACTCTGTTGGCCCTCCAGATCCATTGAATGCTGTCTGTGGAGTTTCATGAGTAGAAAAGTCTCCAACTTTGTGGTGGAACCACACAGTGCCATCTTTCGCCTTTTCTGTGGATCCAGGTATTATGCCCACATCTGCAACTTTTTGTTTTTTTATTACAAGGGTGGTTGATGTGCATTGTGTCTTCCTCCTCATCTGATGTGGCCTCTGTGTCTGAACTGTCCTGCTCAATCACATACTTGGGTTAGGGTTTCTGGAAAAATCCACGTCCTGGCCTAGGCCAAGGCTGTGTTGTGCACTGTCCTTCCCAAGCCCCATCCTCAATGCTCCACAAGTGCCTGGTCAGTACCCCCATGTTATATTTGGGTTATTATTCCATTATTATTTGAGGCTAGGTTTTGGGCTAGGGGCTAAGGCTAGGGGTTGGGTTAGGGGTGAGCTCAGGTTGGGGTTAGATCCAGGATTTGGGGTTAGGGTTAGAACTGATCCTTCTTGGTTGCCTTGGTTGTGACATTGTGAAGTCTGGTTAGGGTTAGAAACAAAGAAGCTATTTCTCAGGTAACACAATAATTAGGCTTCGTTACACAACAATGGGAGGCAGGTAATGGTACGTTAGACTTATTCACAAATTTGGGGGGGATTTCATTGCAGACTAAAGTCTGCACTTTGAGCCTTCTAGTGTTAAAAATATGTTGTTAAGTCAAAACACTTCTTATTCATTGCAAAATGTTTATTTCAGCACTGTATACAGGTATTGAGCACACAATGTGACCACTTTTATGCGGTAACCTAATAATAATAGAACAACCCAAAAATTGCAGGGTAACCCCAGACCTGCGCAAGTGATGCGCTACTGGCAAAAGAGCCAGCGACATATGAAAAAAACCCACATCTTGGACCAAATACATATTATTTTCGGCACGCTGCTCCACCAGTCTGTAATGGCATTTTTCATATGATTACATTACGGTGTAAATGTGGTCTTGAGAAAAAAAAAATAAACATGTTTGCAGACCTTTTGTTAAAATCGCTAAAAGTGATGTTGTAATATTGAAACAATGGGTCTTACAGGGTAAACTACAGTATGGTGTCTAACCTTTTGTAATGCGTAACAGCTGGTTTGGCTGGAATGCGCAAGCTGCCCTACCCCCCATTCAGTGAAAAGGGACCATTCTCACCTGTCTTTGAACAATGGAAAAGGCATCCCCCAGAACATTCAGAACCTGTTTTTCTGTCTCCTGTAAACTGCTAAGGGCAAACACTCAGAACACACACTGAAAAAAATGATACTTTGGATAAACTGTGGAAAAACCGAATTAAATATTAATTTATGTCTATCATATATAATTTGTGCTGGATATTTTATTTGGCATTAATAAAAACATTTTAAGATGCCTAAATTTGCGAATGTGGTCTAATCTCGCATATGTTTCCGATTCCTTTCTGCACGTTTTTTCAGAGGGGACACACACACACACACACACACACACACACACACACACACACACACACACACACACACACAATGCTAATGCACTACTGCCAATGTGCAATTTTAATATTTTTGCCTGTGTGTGTCTGTGCGTGTGCGCGTACATAAGTGTGTGTGTGTGTGTGTGTGTGCATAAGTGTGTATATATGTGTGTGTGCATGTGTGCGTGTGTAAAGTCTTCTTATTTTTTATTTTGTTCATACACTGACACTCTCATTCTCTCTCTTCTCTCTCTCATGGACTCATTTTATTTGTTCTTTCATTTGTTGTTTTTTCTCTTCTTTCTTCCTCAATGTCAGTCTCGCTTTTTTCTTTTTCACTTTCAAACTTCTTTCTTTCTTTCTTTCTTTCTTTCTTTCTTTCTTTCTTTCTTTCTTTCTTTCTTTCTTTCTTTCTATTTATTTATTTTTTCTTATTCCTTTTTATTTTCTTCATTTCCTGTGTGTGTGTCTGTGTGTGTGTGTGTGTGAGAGAGAGAGAGAGAGAGAGAGAGAGAGAGAGAGAATAGCCTCAGTGTAATATGACACTCTGGCCAAACGCTGTCAGGGTTTTGCCCCAAGACTAAGGCTACATCCACACGACAACGGCAACGAGATGTTATTTAAAAATATATCGCGTCCAAATGGGCAACAATCAGTAAAATATCGGGTCCATATGGCAACGCAACGCTTGCTGAAAACGATGCAATACACATGCCACACCTCTAGGGGCGCTGTAAGACGGTCCCTTCGGAGACACCAGAACAACCCATACGAAAAAGAACAGTAAAGAACTTATAAGAGTTTACCACTGTCTTAGTAGTAAATCCTTATAAGGATTTATAAATAAATATGCCATGTATGATTTACTCCTGAAAGTGGCCCATTTTGCATTTTCCTCATACAAATTTATGAAAATCTAGTATGTATGAAGTGAACATTGTGCATGGTTTTTACAGATAATGTGTATGATGAATTACACCGTCTTTGTATGCTTCACGTAATGTTTGTAGTTTTAAATTATATTTTACAGTTTAAAATGTATATGCCTTTTATATGTAAATCCACACAAACATATGTGGATTTACATATAAAAGGCATATGCATTTTAAACTGTAAAATATAATTTAAAACTACAAACATTACGTGAAGCATACAAAGACGGTGTAATTCATCATACACATTATCTGTAAAAACCATGCACAATGTTCACTTCATACATACTAGATTTTCATAAAAAATTTGTATGAGGAAAATGCAAAATGGGCCACTTTCAGGAGTAAATCATACATGGCATATATATTTATTTATAAATCCTTATAAGGATTTATCCTTATATTTATAAGGATTTACTACTAAGACAGTGGTAAACTCTTATAAGTTCTTTACTGTTCTTTTTCATATGGGAATAGAAGAAGTAAGGACGCATGCGCATAAACTATTATGCGCGAGACTTCATATTAGCCACAAAGTCAGGAAAATCTGTTCGGAAAATTACATTATAATGACCAAATACAATGAAAAGTATTTTTCCAGTCTCACCTGTAAGGTAATCCCATGTGATCTCGTTTGGACGGTAAACCTGTTGGTACAGTTAAACGCAGCTAATCTTTATTCTCCGCTTTGACCTTTCCAATATGGCGGCGAGGATGACGTACGCGGAAGGCGGCGTCTTTAATGGTCCGGAATAAATTGAATACTACATGTTGATGGATTAATTTGTTGTTTCTCACCTGTGAAAGGTAATCCCATGTGATCTCGTTTGGACGGTAAACCTGTTGGTATAGTTAAACGCAGCTAATCTTTATTCTCCACTTTGACCTTTCCAATATGGCGGCGAGGATGACGTACGTGGAAGGCGGCGTCTTTAATGGTCTGGAATAAATTGAATGATACACGTTGATGGATTAATTTGCTTTTTTGAGGAATGTATTCTAGGACTTAAACCATCATCTGAAGAGGTGAGATCGCTCTTTTTTCCCCCTAGTTTTGCTGGTGGGATTGACTCTGCCCTAAGGGCTATTCTCTCTCTCTCTCTCTCTCTCTCTCTCTCTCACTTTGCACCATTACACAATAAATATTCACAGTGAAAATATTTTGTAAGCGCGTTTCATGAACCAAGTTATAGGATTTGTTGACAACTCGCATCGCAATGAGATCATTGGCACTACTGGTGTTAAGAATCAGACCATTTCATAAATGAATATTTTGCTGTAGAGCTGCAGTGTTTGTACAATTGCATGTTTTTGCTTCACTATTACTGTCACTATTCTGCTTCTTGCATTACTACTGTGAACTAACACTGAACATAATAATAATAATAATAATAATAATAATAATAATAATATCCAAGCTCGTGTTTCACTCTCACTAGTGCTCTGTAAGGCTTTTTCCTGGTGATATTCGTTACACTTCTACCCGGCGTGAAGCACTCACAGTCATGTGGTTGTGACGTCATCGTAAACAAATCCGTTTTACTCATCCAGACGACTTCACAACGGCAACGTTGCCAGATCTTTCCACTCTGGAACCCGTTCTCAAAAAGATTGCGTTTTGGGCACCCAAAACACCGGTGCCGTGTGGACGCCAGGCCTAAACGATAAGCAATTGTATCGGAGTCACCTGAATCCGTTGCCGTGTGGACAGGGCCTAATTCTCACCTTTGGATTTGTTTCACACACACACACACACAACATGCGGACAGATAGAGAAAGATTGAGAGAGTGAGAGAGAGAGAGATAGACAGACATACAGATAGACAGAGAGACAGACAGAGATACAGATAGACAGACAGACAGACAGACAGACAGACAGATAGATAGATAGATAGATAGATAGATAGATAGATAGATAGATAGATAGATAGATAGATGTACATGTAAAGCCTCAGCTGCGCATGCTGCCTGGCAATGCACACCCTCGCTACGTGCGCTAGGTGAAGGATCGGTCAGCTAAGCTCAGCATGTTTAATTCCCCAAGCCAATGACAAGAACTTTCGTGAGAAATAGCGCGAACGTCTGCATCATGCGGGATTTGCGGGCGGGAGCGGGACAAAATATGGCAGGCGCAGGTGGGAGCGGGACTGAAAATTCTGTCCCGCGCAGACCTCTACGGAAAACCCAGAGTTTCCCTCATTTCAGGGTTTACAGACTCAGAGTTTTCACTAAACCTGCTTTGTGAAATGGACCTCAGGTTTTTATTAATGAATAAATGCTCTTACATCCCACCAGATATTGTGTGTTGCACCGCGTTTCTTATGGGAGTTTTTTTTAATACAATAGATGCTTGAGTAGGCAACAGTATGCAGGCCAATCAGAAAAGTGTGCCTTGATCTGAAATGGCTTTTACCCATTAAAAAAAAAAAACGTTTCATACATGGTCTTCTAGCCTGAGAGGGGAGTAAATTGCAGTAGGCTGTAGGTCCCGAGTCGGAATCGAACTACGTACTGCACTATCATGAGGCATGCAGTGTGACCCCTGGGCTACCAAGGCGCATATAGTCCTTGCCGTTTTCCCTTCACATACCGTACATAAATCTCCTGTCAGATCTGTTGAATTAATTTGTAATTAAATTGACATTGTGCTGTAACCGATGAGTAATTTCATTTCTATTAGGATTTCTCAGTGTGATTGGCAGCTGCAGCAGTGTTGTGGTTCTTTCAGAAAACATATTCAAACTCGCTGTATGAGCACATTAAAATCTTATGGCTTTTTAACTCACGGTGAAAGTCCTCCGGGTTGAATTAACTAACTGAAATCAGCTGTTCTCAGCATTTGATAAACCTGCTTTGTGAAACGGATAATCACTGCTCCTCCCCGTGGAAAAACGAGGGATAGCAGCTGGTTTTCACACAAGCTGCTTAGGGGCGTCACCAGTCAGGACTGCATTGACTACGTCATTGTGTCTGCCAATTGGCAGACAGTCAAGAACCAGTCATGAACCAGTCAGGGGACGGCCAAGTCAAGTCAAGTCAAGTTTATTTGTATAGCGCTTTTAACAATAAACATTGTCGCAAAGCAGCTTTACAGAATTTGAATGACTTAAAACATGAGCTAATTTTATCCCTAATCTATCCCCAATGAGCAAGCCTGTGGCGACGGTGGCAAGGAAAAACTCCCTCAGACGACATGAGGAAGAAACCTCGAGAGGAACCAGACTCAAAAGGGAACCCATCCTCATTTGGGCAACAACAGACAGCCTGACTATAATATTAACAGTTTTAACATGAGGACAGTTTCGTTGATGTTATAACTCTTCATTGATGGAAACTTGAGTGCAAAACTGTTCATGATAACTGCAGTCCTAAAGTTAGCAAGACAACTGTAGTCCTCAGCCATAAAAGCATTACTGTAAGAGTCCAGAGCATCCTCCAGGTATAACCCTCATCTGTCCTCATGGGGCCATCCTTCACAGGAGCAGTGCGATAAAACTCCGACCAGACACAGGGCACCAGGATGGATCAAGCAGGTCCGAGGGGCAGAAGAGGCCAGCATCTCAATCCCAGGACCAACATGTAACTCAGAGGGACAGATTGGGGGGGGAGAGAGAGAAAGAAAACATGTTGTTAGGTATGCCCTAAAAATGACAAGTATTAAATCTGTGTGGTAGGCTCGCAGAGATGAGAGTCTTTACATCAGGCATAACACACAACAATGGCATGTTAATATGGTAAAAAATATATCATGACCTGCTCTGGCTTGATGATTGATTGGGTGATGGGAACACACTCCTCAGCAATGATGAGATGCAGATGGGACCCTTAGGGCTGGCCAAGACAATTCAGTTACATTTCACCGGGTCTGGGACATGCGACAGAAAGTCTGACGGCCAATTCCCTGCAGGATACGATAGTCAGTCGAGGTCTTCACCCTCTCCACCAAAAGATTTCCTGTTGACTCCATGTAACTCAGAGGGACAGATTTGGGGTGGGGGGGGAGGGAAAGAAAACAGGTTGTTAGGTATGCCCAATGTCACCTGAATAAGTAGGAGCAGTATACATATTGCACCGAGTACAAGCAGGGACTCCGGCAACTACGGTAACTATGACAGCATAACTAAAAGGAGAGAGCCAGAAGGTAACACAGGCATGAGGGAGCCCCAGGACATAAAGCAGCCAGCCACTACACCGTCAACAAACTCGAGTGAGCAAGTGAGTGGGGACTGACAGCATCCATACAGCCCAGTTTACCAAAACACTCTATGTCTGAGGACCCTCTAGATCTACACCTTTACCTCATAAACACCATTAACAAAAGGCTTGACTAAACAGATATGTTTTCAGCCTAGACTTAAATGCTGAGACTGTGTCTGATTCCCGAACATTACTTGGAAGGCTATTCCATAACTGTGGGGCTTTGTAAGAAAAGGCTCTGCCCCCTGATGTAGCCTTCACTATACGAGGTACCAGCAGATAGCCTGCACTTTTTGATCTAAGTAGGCGTGGTGGGTCATAGAGGAGCAGAAGTTCACTCAGGTACTGTGGTGCGAGACCATTTAGTGCTTTAAAGGTCAATAGTAGTATTTTATAATCAATACGAAATTTGATTGGGAGCCAATGCAGTGTGGATAAGACAGGTGTGATGTGGTCATATTTTCTAGTTCTAGTAAGGATTCTTGCTGCTGCATTTTGAACTAACTGGAGCTTATTTATGCACTTATTGGAACATCCAGACAGTAAGGCATTACAATAATCCAACCTGGAGGTAACGAAAGCATGGACTAGTTTTTCTGCATCACGCAATGACATTAAATTTCTTATCTTTGCAATATTTCTGAGATGAAAGAAAGCTATCCAGGTGATATTATCAATGTGAGTTTCGAATGAAAGACTGGGGTCAATAATCATTCCGAGGTCTTTTACTGCTGCACGTGAAGAAACAGAATGGCCATCCAGAGTCACTGTGTAATCAGAAAACTTACTTCTAGCTGTATGTGGTCCTAGTACAAGTACTTCAGTCTTGTCAGAGTTAAGGGCCTGCAGAGGGCCAGTCACGGAAACGTGGAACAAATTCAATGGCTGTTATGGTAAGTAGGAGAACTAGTTTTTTGCTTTTGTTGATCTCAAGAAAGCCTTTGACCATGTCCCTTGCAAGGTGCTACGGTGGGCCATGCAATGTCTAGGTTTACCTGAATGGCTAGTAAGCACAGTCCAGGCAATGTATGCTCATGCCATGAGCAGAGTGAGGATCAACAGCAATAGTGACCGCTTCAGTGTTCAAGTTGGAGTCCATCAAGGCTCACTGTTGAGCCCATTATTGTTTATCATTGTACTAGAGGCCTTGTCACATGACTTTCTCACTGGCTGTCCCTGGGTGCTGTTGTATGCTGATGACCTGGTTATCTCCTCTGACTCACTGGATGGCCTGTTGAAGAAGTTGCATGTCTGGAAGGCAGGATTGGAGTCAGGAGGTCTTTGTGTAAACATGACCAAAACCAAGATAATGGTGTCCGGTCTGAACCTTAACTCATTGAGGGATTCAGGAAGGCATCAATACAGTGTGTGTAGGAAAGGTGTCAGTAGTAACTCCATCCTATGCAGTGTTTGTTCTCACTGGATTCATAAGAAGTGCAGTAATATATATGGCAGACTCAAACCTGACCCTACATACAAATGTAGCAGATGCCTGGGCACAGCCCATCCCATCAATGGAAGACTATGTGATGGTCAGGGAGCACCATCTTGATGTAGTGGACACCTACTGTTATCTAGGTGACAATCTTTGTGCTGGTGGGGGCTGCAAAGCTGCCACCATCACAAGAGTTAGCGCTGCACAGGGCAAGTTTATAGAACTTTTGCCCTTGCTAACCAACAAGGCCCTGTCTCTCCATACATGTAGCAGAGTATACAACTGCTGTATCAGGGGTACCATGCTCTACTGTATGCCAGTGAGTGTTGGCCTATAAAAAGATGTACTTGGCACACCTTGAGAGGAGTGAGCAATTAATGCTCCAATGGATGTGCAGCATGAAGCCTACAGATGATGTAAGCTCAAATTTCCTGCATTCAAGGCTTAAGCTAGCGGATCTTGAGACAGAAATCAGATGTAGGCACCTGCGCTGGTTTTTGTCATGCTCAGCATAGGTCAGCCTGTGTCAACACCATCCAAGGTTTCCAGGTAGATGGCCACAGGCTTAGAGGGAGACCTTGAAAAACTTGGATGGAGGTGATCAAGGACAATCTGTGTTTAACGGGCCTCACTGCTATGGATGCAACTGATAGAAAGGAGTGGAGAGGGGGGAGTCATGTGGTTATGGCTGACTAGGGA
This sequence comes from Neoarius graeffei, assembly GCF_027579695.1. Lineage (NCBI taxonomy): Eukaryota > Metazoa > Chordata > Actinopteri > Siluriformes > Ariidae > Neoarius > Neoarius graeffei. The sequence continues at coordinate 43,405,228 of NC_083578.1, forward strand.
CGTGTTTTCGCTGAGCTACCGCTCCCACATGATATTTATTAATTTAATTGCAAGTTAATGCACCCCTCTTAGCTTATCTTATTAATACAGTACTGAATGATCTAGTGGCAAGAGGAAAAGTGACGTTTTTGATGATTAGCAATGTCAAAACAGACAAAAATCCAGTCACGGCGATGGACGAATGCTGCAGCTACTGATGTTAGCCAAACAACAGTCTCGCCATCGCAAAGTAACAAGCTCCCACCAACTATGGACACCACAGCTCTGACTTGTGAGGTAACTCAAAGCTTCAGCGATGTGGTGGAGGAGAAGCTTTCTCAGATTTCCGAGACTCTGGAAAAAATTTTCACAACTTTAGAGAGCCAGTCCAGACGCATTGCCATGGCGGAGCAGCGAATCTCAGATGTGGAGGACATAGTGGCTGGTCTGGAGATCAGACTCACTGAAGCAGAAAAGAAAGTGAAGCAAATGGCTGATGGCATGGACGATATGGAGAACCGAAGCAGACGGGACAACATTCGTGTTATCAATCTGGAAGAGGGCACTGAGGGAAAGTGTCCTATACAGTTCTTTGAATCCTGGCTGTCCACTGTACTTGGCTTAGAGGCGAGCCCCGGGACTAAAAGCCACATCAAAATTGACTGGGCACACTGTAGCTTGGGACTGTGGGGAGCGCGTCCTTGACTGGTGGTTATTAAACTCCACAACTCCAGAGACAAACCAAGGATAATGGCAGCAATGAGGGCAAAGCCTGACCTGGAATATGAAGGAAAGCGGATCTTCATTCATCAGGACCTGTCTCCTGTGGTTCGAGAGAGGCGTCGCGCCTTCAACAACGTGTGTCAAGCCTTAATAGACAAGGGTATCCGGTACATGGTCAGGAAATTGAAAAAGTAGCATATTATAAATACCTGGGTTTTTTACTGGATGAAAAGCTCTCATTTAAACTCCATGTAGAGAACTTGGTAAAGAAGTTAAGGGTTAAGTTTTTATTATAGAAATAAGGTTTGTTTTAATTTAAAAGTAAGGAAGGAACTTGTGGCTGCTACATTTTTGTCTGTTGTGGATTATGGAGACATTCTTTATATGCATGCAGCAAAGTCTGTATTACACTCACTGGACTCTGTTTATTATTCTGCCTTGCGCTTTGCCATTAAAGGATATGGGACATGGATTTTTACCTGGGCATAATTATGTATAAAGGACATAAGAAATGCCATCTAAATCACTGCAGGGCGTCAAAAATGTGAAAATCATCACATTATTCAAGTTTTTCTATACATCAGCGTAAAACAAGGATTCGTTAATGAGCTAGGTGGTCACGTGACCCGTGATGTCACAAAAACTTTCCAAGGGGCCAGCGCTTGGGAATCTAATGTAAACAGGTTACCGAAATGGACACCATCGACAGTGATATTCCCGATGTTTCACAGAGATGTGAAGTTAGACCCTATCAATTCGAACCGATAGCTGGAAATTCACATGAACATAGATCTTGTCTTTACTCTGATGGGTCAGATGATTCTGAGACTGAGAGTTCATTCAATCCCCATGAAACTGAAAGCGGTCAGCTCGATAACACTTCCTGGTAAGTTAAAAACAATTCTGCTCAAAGGCTAATGATATGTTGAAAGAAGTATTATTTTTGTATCATACATTGAAAGTTCATCATAGATCTAGCTAAAGTCCGTTGCAAGCTAGTTTTTTTTTGCTGATATTTTTCGAGATTGATTGAGATACAATGCTTCCAGAGTCCGAGATGAAAACATTCAAAACGGCGAAACGAGTCAGAATTATGATAATCAATAATTGATACACCCAAAATTATAATACTAATCCTTACCTCGGCTTTCAGTCGCTTAGCGCAGAGGTCTTCAACAGGGGGGTCGCGAAATCGCACCGGATCACTCATATCAACAAAAATATTCCTGCCCTGTCCCCTGGCCTCCGTGCAGGGATACAAACAGCGCGCCTTTCGGCAGATGCCGCCTTTTTCACGGCTGAATTGCGCAGATCCGATTTATAAAAAAAATAGCTATGTTGGTTCATGGAGCATGAGGCATGAAGTGTAAGGATGAGAGAGAGGCGGTTTGGGTCGGGAAGCTGCGCGCATTTGTGCAGCCTGGCGCAGGTGTGCGTGGCTTCCCGATTTGAACTGTTTTTTTTTTTTCTCATCCTTATGCTTCCTGTTTCATGAATTAATATTGCTCAGTACCTGAGTATTAATGTTGAAAGAATCCTCAGTGAAATGGTCCGAATACAGTTTGTGGGAAACAGTAGGTGCAAAGTTTTTTTCAACAGGTGTTCTGTAAAGTTGTCCTACCAAGCCTACTGCACATGCGCGAAGCCTACTGCGCATGCGCAGGTGAGCCCATGCTTTCCACAGCTTCGGGTCCTTGGGGAATGCAAAAAAACTTACTCCAGGGCATTTCCCATTGGAATTATTGCAACCGTGAGCAGCACAATACACCATGATGTCCAATGTATGATGTCCAATGTACTTTAAAGACTATAAAAACAATTTTCTTGTCATCCACTTCTCCATTCATCTACCCGCTTGTGCTGTGCCCGAAAGTTTTTGTGACGTATGATCACGTGACAGCGGCTCTTCCGGTTGCAAAAAATGCATATCGGAAGTCGAGCAGAAATGCCATATAATCATCACGAATATAACGATTTTGCTGAATTTAATAGATGATTTTGTATTTGTTGATGCAATTAATTCATATTTTTAATGGAAAGAAACTGATATAGCGTGCTTTTATGTTTCATGTCCCATATCCTTTAAGGCTGAGTATTCTACACACCACTGTAGTTTATACAGTTTATCAGGTTGGCCTCCACTCTCAGTTCATAGACAGCATCACTGGCTTATTTTCATTTATAAGGCAGTGATAGGATTGTTGCCCTCTTATTTATCAGTCTTCTCTCTAGTAGAAAACAATAGGTACAATCTGAGATCTAGCAATAGCATTCTTTTTACTACACCTCCTGTACGACCTGAATTTGGTAAAACTGCATTCTGCTACAATGCTCCTTCAACCTGGAATGCTTTGCAGAAACAGTTGAAGCTAAGCACTTTTATCTCACTTAATGAGTTTAAATTGTATGTTTCAGAGGCCTTCAGCTACAAGTGTGATTGTATGTAGTTTACTGTTTTTTGTTTGTGGTTTCTTATGCTGTTTGTTGTATGATGTCTTGGTTGTTGTATGTTATATTCTTGCGTTATATTTTGTTCTTCACTGTATTTAATTTTTGTTCTGTTAGGTGTTGTGTTTTGTTATGTTGCTGTGTAATGTGGTGTGATTTGTGTGGTGTTATGTTTTTGTGTAATATGGTGTGCTCTGTTTGTTGCTGCTTTTGTGGTCTTATGTCTGTATTAATTGGTGTTTGTTGCTGTTTATGTGTTTGGCTTTGTTTGATGTTTGTCTATTTGTCTTTTTGTAGATGAGGTTTCTCTATTTTTTACTTACATTTTAAAGTGTTGCCTTTCTTGGCCAGGGACCATTTGAAAAAGAGACGATAGTCTCAATATGACTCCCCTGGTTAAATAAAGGATGAATAAAATAAAAAAATAAAATACAAGATGCAGAAGGAAGCTTTGTGGTCATTACTGGGTGTCTGTATGGTGAACGTATTCTTATAGGAAGTGTCAAAAGCACTTTTGACAGCTCTTTTTACTCTAATTTATTGGCTGATATTTCTTCTATCTGTCCTTCACTGGTAATAATTGGAGGGGATTTTAATTGTGTTTTGGCTCCAGGAATGGATCATAGCCCACCTAAAACCCTCCCTCCAAGATGGCTAAAGCCACAAAGGAGCTCTGCTCAGACCTTGGCCTGTTTGATGCATGGAGGATTATTAATCCACAAGAGAAGAACTTTACTTTTTTTCTCCCGCCTTCATCATTCTTTCTCAAGAATTGATTATATTTTTGTTTCAAGATTAATTCTAGACAGGACCAACACTTGTTCTACAGTATTAACACATGTGCCCTTTCAGACCATTCTTCAGTCAGTATTGAACTTCTACCACCTTACTATGACCCCTTATCTAGACACTGGCATCTAAAGCCATCTCTCCTTAGCAATCCTACATTTTTAACATACTTAGACTCTCAATGGGAACTTTTTATTTCTACAAATGATACGCCTGATGTCTCCGCTTCAACTTTATGGGAAATGGGCAAAGCCTTCCGGAGGGGTGCCATAATCTCTTACACAGCTGCAGAGAGAAAAAGTACACTAGCTAAACAACTAGAACTTGAACAGCAAATTATAACTCTGGACAGAGATTTTAAAGCCTCTTCCTCAACATCCATTCTTAAAAGATTAGAAGTGGCCCGATCTGCTTTATACCAATTGCTAACTCAAAAAGCAGAATCAGCAATATTTTTGCCAAACATGGATTATTTGAATCTGGTAGGCTCCTTGCTCATTTGGCCAGGGGCCGAACAGGGTCCTATGCAATACCATCACTTAGAGACAGCACCGGCACAGAACATTTTGAAACTAAATCTATATGTAAAATAATGAAGGACTTCTATCAGGAACTATACTCATCAGAGTGCCAAAACACTTCAGAGCAAAGGAAATGTTTTTTTTGATGGAATAAACCTTCTCACGTTATCTCAAGAATGTAAAAATTATTTGTGTAGAAAGATTACAGCACAGGAAGTCCTGGAGACCATCAAATCTTTACAAAGTGGGAAAGCTCCTGATGGGTTTGGCCCTGAATTTTATAAGAAGATGGTGAAGCTGGTGGTAGGACTTCTGACTAACATGTTTATTGAGTCCTTGGAAGGGGGCATGCTCCCACCAACTGTAAATCTGGCCCACATCTCTGATTTTAAAGAAAGATAAGCATTCTGGGTGGCACGGTGGTGTAGTGGTTAGTGCTGTCACCTCACAGCAAGAAGGTCCAGGTTCGAGCCCTGTGGCCAGCGAGGGCCTTTCTGTGTGGAGTTTGCATGTTCTCCCCGTGTCCACGTGGGTTTCCTCCGGGTGCTCCGGTTTCCCCCACAGTCCAAAGACATGCAGGTTAGGTTAACTGGTGACTCTAAATTGACTGTAGGTGTGAATGTGAGTGTGAATGGTTGTCTGTGTCTATGTGTCAGCCCTGTGATGACCTGGCGACTTGTCCAGGGTGTACCCCGCCTTTTGCCCGTAGTCAGCTGGGATAGGCTCCAGCTTGCCTGCGACCCTGTAGAACAGGATAAAGCGGCTAGAGATAATGAGATGAGATGAGATTCCTACTCCAATGTCTGCAGGCTCCTTAATGCAATTCAATTCTCACATAGTACAAAGAAAAAGGTCCTCGCTGTTTCATTAGACACTGAAAAAGCATTCGACCTGGTAGAGTGGGAGTATCTTTTTGATGTTCTTGATAGGTTTGGGTTGGGCTTGGATTTTATTGAGTGGGTTAAACTTCTATACAGGTCTCCTGCTGCCAGAGTCCTGGTAAATGGCTCAATGTCTGATGTTTTCCCCTTGAGTAGAGGTACACGTCAAGGCTGCCCCTTCTCACCACTACTAATTACACTTGCACTTGAACCACTAGCTGAGACTATTAGGAGCCACAATGGACTGTCTGGTGTTATACTGAGAGACAATGAATACAGAATTTCACTCCATGCTGATGATGTTTTGCTGATGATGATCTTCAGGCTTTACCTACCTGGGCATCAGAGTATCCGCAAATATTAACAAATTGTATAAACTAAATTTTACACCAACTCTGGCAGCAGTTAAAAGCGATCTTAATAGGTGGGTCAACCTCCCTCTATCATTGATGGGAAGGATTAGCCTGATGAAGATGAATGTGCTCCCTAGAATATTATACCCAATGCAAATGCTGCCACTTAAAATCAATAGGAGAGCTATTTTAGATATTGAAAGATCTCTTTCAAATTTTATATGGCATGGAAAGAAATCTAGATTAAAAATGAAGACTTTACAATTGCCAATAGATGAGGGGGGTCAGGCCCTTCCCAACTTTCTTTATTATAAGTGGGCTTGTCATGCCCTGATAATATCAGGCTAACTCAAACATTTTCTTCATCGGGGGAGCTCCCCGTGGATGCTTGGTGTTGTGTCCCTTTCTCCCCCCTCAGCCTTATCTCAACTGAAATAGGTGAACTTCCTGCTGAGGTTAAAAATAATCTCGTCATGCTTAGTACACTTAAGATCTGGCGTGATATTGCTAAGCATGCTGGCCGGGGGGTGTTCATCAGCATTACAACCTTTAACTCAAAATAAAGCCTTTCCTCCAGGTGTAGGGAAAGGTATTTTCAATGACTGGTACTCAAGGGAACTAAGACTTGTAGCTGACTTATTTGAAAATGGTAATTTTATGTCATTCGCACAACTTCAGACTAAATACATAATACCACATAACCACTTTTTTGGTTTTCTTCAGGTGAGACACTTTGTAAAATCTAATCTTATATTTCCAATGGACCAACTAATAGAAAGCCCAATTGATAGTTTCCTTCTCAATTTTAACTTAACTGCCTTTAATAGCAGAAAATTCATGTCCCTATTTTATGGAAAACTATATTCTGTTAATTGTATTACTGCCAACAGAAACACAGTCATGGAGAAAGGACTTGGAGGTTGAACTTGATGGCAGAGCATGGTCAGATGCCTTTGAATCCGTAAAGAAAATTTTTACCTGTAATAGACTCAGAGAGAGCCAGTACAGAATATTGCACAGACTGCAGCGCACCCCTCACTTTCTAAACAAAATTAACCCCCAGATTTTCCCTCTATGTATGAAGTGTAAAAAAGACATATGGTAGGGACCTACTCTCATTGTATCTGGCAGTGTCCCTTAATATTTAGGTATTGGAGAAATATCGCCAGACCCAGCGGCAGAAGTGGTCTAGTAGCCGGGCATTGCACTGGCTGGGGTGGGCAAGCATTGGCAAACCCAATTTTACTAGGGGGGTCCGGGGGCATGCTCCCCTGGAAGAAATTTTTGAAAAAAAAACACTCTAAATGAGCTCTTCAGACACCCTGTTCCGCTGCTATATATTGTCCGTCACTGAACGCATTTGCAGGGAATATTCTGTTTCATACGGAATATTGGCAGTATTCCGTTTGCGCACGAGTCATGTTGTAAACTTGTTCCGAATACGCAACACTGAATGCGCAAACGGATGATTGTGATCAATGTTGACAGCAAATTAAGATTGATATTTACAATTAAGAGTGCGCAACAGAAGATTACATCACACTCATACCCCCATGCCACACTCATCCTCCCTGCACAAAGCCTAACTGCAGTCACTGAATCCCTTCTAAGTGAAACCATGCGCATTAAAAGTTTTATGTCTCAAATCTAGTTTTGTGAAGCATGACAACATTAATCTTTAATACAGATGTGTTTTGTAGGTTAACTGAAACGTCAAAACCAGTTTCTTACCTCCAGTGCTTAGTTTGCAAATCAAACGCCAAGCGCATGACAGCGCAGGGCTGACGAGATGGGCGCAGGCCGAAACGTTAAGAAAACAGTGTGTCATGTATAACTATTTTGTAGCCCATACAGTAGGCTTACTATAATCAACAACTCAAGCATAACTATTATGTAGTGATTAAAAATTCAAGCTCACCCTCAGTAAAGCGGTAGGCGACGATGTGCAGCTGTGTGGAATCTTCGCAAGACAGCGTCACTCCACTCCTCCTTGAACTTTTTTGTTAAGTCCTTCTCAAATGCCAATTTGATCAAATTGGCCTTGCGTGTGTGCAGCATGCTTTGTCTGTGGTCGGTGAAAATGTTCTTCAGAGTGGAAAAGGAGTTCTCGCAGAGAGCAGTGCTTGCGCCAAAAGTCAGAGTGTGTTTCCTTTTCCGTTTAACCAAACCATTTCCGTTTAACCCAGATCATTACGAAATAACCAATCAGATGATTACAAATAGTTTTAACACATTTTAAATTAAGGACTTTTTCTTTAATATCATGCCCTTTAAAAAAAAAAGCGTTTAATTGTAGTAGCCTGCAATTTATTTATTTATTTAAAATATTGTGTTAAGCTGTTGGCCCTAGCCTATGACAGGGCAGGTGGGCCCACACTAGAGCGGGCCCATGTGACTAAATGGATGGGCCTGGCCCCCAAAAGCCCACCCATCGTGCAGGGCCCGAATATCGCTAAGGAGCTTAGTTCAATTTTCCATAAAACAGTAAAGCTAGAACCAGTCTTATTTCTCCTGAACATACCTATGGGGCAGCTCTCATTATCTGCGGGACAGTTGTCCTTAATGGGTAAACTTCTCCTTCTAGCACGGCGATGTGTTCTGTTCCAGTGGATCAAAGAAAAAACCCCTTCAGTGACACAGTGGTACAGATAAATATTCAAGGTTTTTCCAATGGAACACCTCAGTGCTACATTAAAGAGTAATGACAACTTGTTTTATAATATCTGGCAGTCTTTCCTGAATTACCTTCCTGGTGATCTTGTTGATTTGCTGCAGAAAGGGCGACCGCATTTTGTCTTCACTAATAAGTCATAGTAATGTGTTTTTTTTTCTTTTTCTCTCTCTCAGGTATAATACCAATTCAATCTATGTTTGTATGTTGTAAGTATGTATGTGCAATTTATGTAATGTAACTTTTTATAGTTTGGCTAAATCTATGCTGTATGGTTTGTTGTTTGTTCATGTGAAATTAACAAAATATAAAAAAAAAGAAAGGAATGGAGAAGACTGCTAAAGAAATATCATGCCGTGTCTTACCCACTAGAAGTGGAAGCAGACATTAAAAGGATAGTCAGTCAAACAGGAGCTAATTGTATCCCTAATTTATCCCTGATGAGCAAACCTGTGGTGACAGTGGCAAGGAAAATCTCCCACAGATGACATGAGGAAGAAATCTTGAGAGGAACCAGACTCAAAACAGACCTCATCCTCATTTGGGTTATAATAGATTGTCACAAGACAATACCGTTATCACATGATTAGGCCAAATAAAAAAAATAGTGTGTTTCCGGTAACCCGACCGATCGAGAATTTCCGCGTCGAAATTGCTGACCGTAAAGTTTTTATTACAAATTTCCCTCGATATTTTAGTGTAAGCGGTGTTAGTTTGTCATAATTTTTTGTTTCAACGCATTCAAGTTGTGAAAGAAACGATAAAAAGTAAAATGTTTCGCCACTTCTATCAGCCCTCCTGCATAAACATGGAAGCACACTTGTATACTGAAGGAGGAAGGAAAACTGAGTCGAGCCGCCACTTTGAATCCTCATTCAAGGCTGTAATGCAAATTGCTTCCTTTTCAGTATACAAGTGCACTTCCATGGCAGGGAAAAACACTACATTTTGCCACCTATATAGTCCCCTATTTATACAAATAGGAGTCATTCAGGATTCAGCCATGTTTTTGCTCGGTGTTTTTGCTCGACCCAAGTTCTACAGTAGGCTAGGCCGTCTGCTTTTAATGGAAGTAGCCTAGCCTAGGATGTTATTTTCACGTTATTTCTTGATAAGGTGTTTTCACGTTATTACATGAAAATATCATGAAATATCGCTTCCGTAGATCATAACTCAAACTCTCGCGATATTTTTTTTATTCGTTTAAAGATTTAAAACACTTATTTTATTATGATGTGTGGTATAAAGGATTCTGTGCCAAAATACGATTTTGTAAGATATTTACTTGTGTTAATTTTTTCGAACAAAATAAAAAAAAAATAAGAAAAAAAAAAAACTTTCCTACCGACCTTATTTTAGTATTTCATGTTACCGGAAACACACTTTTTTTTTTTGGCCTTATAAATAACTTGCTTCTATACTTTGTCCTCTATAGTCACAGAGTACAAATGTGTAACCAGGAAATTCATTATAATTTTAACATGAAGTCTGTTTTGTTGAGGTCTGTTTTGTTGAACCAACTGTCCATATGGGGCCATCCTCCAAAGGAGCAATGTGATGCGTCTTGTCAGACCTAGGGCATGAGGATGGATCAGGCCGGTCTGAGGAGCAGAAAAGGTCAGTATCAGTGGTGTCTTGGGATGGACATGTAACTCGTCAGACAGAGACAGACAGAGGGAAGAGAGAGAGAGAGAGAGAGAGAGAGAGAGAGAAAACACAGGTTATTAGGTCTGCCCAATGTCACCTAATGAGTAAGAACAGGAACAGGATACATTTTGCACTGAGTGCAAGCAGGGACTCCAACAAAACTAACTATGACAGCATAAATAAAATGGAGAGCCAGAAGGTAACACAGACATGAGGCAGCCCTGGGACATAAATCAGCCAGCCACTACACCGTCAACAAACCTGAGTGAATGTGTGAAAGTGGGGGGACAGCATTCATATATCCCAGTTGACCAAAACATTTTAGCCTTAGGACCTTCCAGATCTACTCCTTTACTGAATTAAAAAAAAAAAAACTATTAACAAAAGGCTTGACTAAAAAGATGTTTTCAGCCTAGACTTAAACACTAAGACTGTGTCTGAGTCCCAAACACTACTTGGAAGGCTATTCCATAACTGTCAGGCTTTGTAAGAAAAGGCTCTGCCCCTGATTTAGCCTTCACTATATGAGGTACCAACAGATAGCCTGCACCTTTTAATCTAAGTCAGTGTGGTGGATCATACAGGACCAGAAGTTCACTCAGGTACTGTGGTGCAAGACCATTCACTACTTTAAAGGTCAATAGTTATATTTTATAATCAATGTGAAATTTGATTGGTAGCCAATGCCACTCCCCTACTGGCACACCTCTCCCCCCTCCCCCAGATCATCACAGACATCATACCCCTCAATCCCTTCTCATACCCCTCAACCCCCCCTTTGCACTACCCCTCTCCCCCCACCTACTACAGTCAGAGCCACCCATCGCCCCTCCCTCCTGCAGCCTCTCCATAACAGTTGATCAAGTGAGAAGGGAGCTCAAGAAGAACAAAACAAGGAAGGCTACAGTTCCTGACAGCATCAGCTCCAGACCACTGAGGGACTCTGTAGACCAGCTCTGTGAAGTGATTATGCACATCTTCAGCCTGAGCCTCAGTCTGAAAAGGGTTCCTGTCCTGTGGAAAACCTCCTGTGTGGTTCCAGTTCCAGGCTGCACACCCCAGGGAGCCAAACCACTTTAGACCTGTAGCCTTGACCTCTCACCTGATGAAGTCTTTGGAGAGGATCATCTTCAACCACCTCAGACTCCTCATGAGTGCAGAATTGGACCCCCTGCACTTTGCATACCAACTAGGCATTGGTGTGGAGGATGCTGTTATTGACAGGCTACACAGATCCCTGTTACATCTGGAGGACACTTGAAGCACTGTGAGGGTCATGTTTTTTGACTTCTCCAGTGCTTTCAACATGATTCAGCCATCTTTGCTCAGGGGGAAGCTGGAAGGAGCTGGAGTTGACTGTCACCTGGCTTGCATGGACCATTGACTACCTCACTAACAGACCACAGTATGTCAGACTTCATGACTATGTGTCTGGCATAGTAGTCTGCAGCACAGGAGCCCCCCAGAGTACAGAACTCTCCCCCTTCCTCTTTACCCTGTACACCTCAGACTTCAAATATAACACACACCTGCCATCTCCAGAAGTTCTCTGACAATATAACCATTGTTGGATGTGTGTCAGAGGGGAATGAACAGGAATATGGGGGGGTCATCAATAACTTTGTAAACTGGTGTGGAAATAACAACCTCTGTATCAATGCCAGGAAGACAAGGGAGCTGGTGATCAATTTCCACAAGAGAGCACCACAGTGCACACCAGTGAACATCCTAGGTATGGACATTGAGATTGTAAGGGAATATAAATACCTGGGTATTCACCTTAACAATAAACTGGACTGGACTACCAACACAGGTGCTTTGTACAAGAAGGGCCAAAGTTGTCTCCACCTGCTGAGGAGACTGAGGTCCTTCGGCATGGGCAAGACTTTGTTGAGGACATTTCTATGACACATCGCCAGGGTGGAGCCACCCCTGGAACCAGCTGCCCTATTGAGGGAACCGACCCCCACCACCTGGTCCCGTCCCAGAGGCCGACCCAGATGCACATGGTCTGACCAGCTGAGAGATGACCTGCAGGCTGCTGGCCTCAACATCGCCACCACCTGGGAGGCTGCCAGGAACAGATCTGCCTGGAGAGCCATATGCAGAGGCGCCATGCTCCCTTCGGGAGCATGTGGAGCTGAGTGAGTGAGTGGTAACATCTGCTATCTTCTTTGCCATGGTCTGCTGGAGATGTGGAAGCTCTGAGAGAGACAGGAAAAGGCTTAACAAGCTGGTGAACAAGCTGGCCAGCTCTGTCCTGGACAGCCCTCTGAAGTCCACTGAGGAGGTGTGTGAGAGGAGGATGTTAGCTAAGGTAATGTCAATCATGGACAACACCTTGCACCCCCTACACAAGACTGTTGGCACTCTGAGCAGCTCCTTCAACAGCAGACTGCTGCACCCACAGTGCAAGAATTCCGTCTTGCACTGTGGGTGCAGAAGTCTGCTGCTGAAGGAGCTGTCTTTCATCTCAACTGCTGTCAGACTTTTCAATGACAGCCTGGTAGAATGTAGCACTGTTTCTTCTCAATGTCACTATCACGTTTTTGTCACTTTATCTGCATCTCATCACCATCATCTACTTAAGCTGTGCAACAATATTACTATTTCGTACAATATCCTTTTCATTGCAAGTATTTTCTTATTCCTGTATCACTCTCAAAATTGTTGTGTACAATTATGTCCATAGCCTGTGTTTTTTCTCATTAGTTATGTTATGCTGTGCAATAACATTCATTACCTAGTGCAATATTTCTATTCCTATTTCAGTTGCCAGTATTTAATTAGTGCAATATTGCTACTTCAGGTGAAGTACTAATCTTACTTCCATTCTTATTTTGTTGTGCACATTACATTCATGGCCTGTGTTTTTACTTTATTTTATTATTATATTTTATACTTTTATTGCACTCTATTTCTTTTTGTTACTGTCTATTCCTGACTCTTTCTATCTGTGAGCTGCTGGAACATGTACATTTCCCCACCAAGGGATTAATAAACTTATCTTATCTTATCTTATCTTATCTTATCTTATCTTATCTTATCTTATCTTATCTTATCTTATCTTGTGCAATGTACATAAGATAGAGGTGATGTGTGTATCTTCTAGTTCTATTAAGGATTCTTGCTGAGGCATTTTGAACTAATTGGAGCTTGTTCATGCACTTATTGGAACATCCAGACAGTAAGGCATTACAATAGGTCAAGGTCAAGTCAAGATCAATGCTTTTTTATTGTCATTTCAACCAAATACAGTTGGTAGAGTACACAATTAAAATGAAACAACATTTCTCCAGGACCATGGTCCTGTCTTAAAAGTCACAGGAGTACAAATAGTGCAATAGTGCAGCAAATGCAAACATTGCAGACAATAAACTAAATTTTCAAGGGTTATTTTCAAGAAAACCTGAAAAAGCAGCTGACAACTTGGAGAGGTAAGTAACAACTTGGAGAGACAAGTGACAGCTCAGAAAGACGGTGTTTAAAGTGATCAAGGGCCAATCCCGCTTATTCACTTTGTATGAATTGACTATGTCACAATGCGATGAGATATGCCTTCAGGTTGACTGTAGTGGGGAAGGTGAATATATCGACCACATGGATAGAACCTTGGATAATGAATTGGAACAGTTAACAGATAATGGTCAATGGCCAATGACTACCGCTTGTTGCTGCGGGAAAGTTTTTGGGTTTGCACATACAACCCCGATTCCAAAAAAGTTGGGACAAAGTACAAATTGTAAATAAAAACGGAATGCAATTATGTGGAAGTTTCAAAATTCCATATTTTATTCAGAATAGAACATAGATGACATATCAAATGTTTAAACTGAGAAAATGTATCATTTAAAGAGAAAAATTAGGTGATTTTAAATTTCATGACAAGAACACATCTCAAAAAAGTTGGGACAAGGCCATGTTTACCACTGTGAGACAACCCCTTTTCTCTTTACAACAGTCTGTAAATGTCTGGGGACTGAGGAGACAAGTTGCTCAAGTTTAGGGATAGGAATGTTAACCCATTCTTGTCTGATGTAGGATTCTAGTTGCTCAACTGTCTTAGGTCTTTTTTGTCGTATCTTCCGTTTTATGATGTGCCAAATGTTTTCTATGGGTGAAAGATCTGGACTGCAGGCTGGCCAGTTCAGTACCCGGACCCTTCTTCTACGCAGCCATGATGCTGTAATTGATGCAGTATGTGGTTTGGCATTGTCATGCTGGAAAATGCAAGGTCTTCCCTGAAAGAGACATTGTCTGGATGGGAGCATATGTTGCTCTAGAACCTGGATATACCTTTCAGCATTGATGGTGTCTTTCCAGATGTGTAAGCTGCCCATGCCACACGCACTAATGCAACCCCATACCATCAGAGATGCAGGCTTCTGAACTGAGTGCTGATAACAACTTGGGTCGTCCTTCCCCTCTTTAGTCCAAATGACATGGCGTCCCTGATTTCCATAAAGAACTTCAAATTTTGATTTTTCTGACCACAGAACAGTTTTCCACTTTGCCACAGTCCATTTTAAATGAGCTTTGGCCCAGAGAAGACGTCTGCGCTTCTGGATCATGTTTAGATATGGCTTCTTCTTTGAACTATAGAGTTTTAGCTGGCAACGGCGGATGGCACGGTGAATTGTGTTCACAGATAATGTTCTCTGGAAATATTCCTGAGCCCATTTTGTGATTTCCAATACAGAAGCATACCTGTATGTGATGCAGTGCCGTCTAAGGGCCCGAACATCATGGGCACCCAGTATGGTTTTCCGGCCTTGACCCTTACGCACAGAGATTCTTCCAGATTCTCTGAATCTTTTGATGATATTATGCACTGTAGATGATGATATGTTCAAACTCTTTGCAATTTTACACTGTCGAACTCCTTTCTGATATTGCTCCACTAATTGTTGGCGCAGAATTATGGGGATTGTTGATCCTCTTCCCATCTTTACTTCTGAGAGCCGCTGCCATTCCAAGATGCTCTTTTTATACCCAGTCATGTTAATGACCTATTGCCAATTGACCTAATGAGTTGCAATTTGGTCCTCCAGCTGTTCCTTTTTTGTACCTTTAACTTTTCCAGCCTCTTATTGCCCCTGTCCCAACTTTTTTGAGATGTGTTGCTGTCATGAAATTTCAAATGAGACAATATTTGGCATGAAATTTCAAAATGTCTCATTTTCAACATTTGATATGTTGTCTGTGAAGATTCTCAGTCATCCAGGTCATAGTAACTGTGGGTGGTAAAAGAGAGCAACTGGACTTGCTTGAAGATTCTTGAAGACGTTTCACCTCTCATCCGAAAGGCTTCTTCAGTTCTGTCTGACTGGTAGGGAGTATCAGGTATTTATCCTCTCATGGATGAAAAGCTCATCTAAGGCCAAGTTTACATTAGACCGTATCTGTCTCGTTTTCTTCGCGGATGCACTGTCCGTTTACATTAAAACGCCTGGAAACGGGAATCCGCCAGGGTCCACGTATTCAATCCAGATCGTGTCAGCTCTGGTGCTGTGTAAACATTGAGAATATGCGGATATGCTGTGCTGAGCTCTAGCTGGCGTCGTCATTGGACAACGTCACTGTGACATCCACCTTCCTGATTCGCTGGCATTGGTTATGTGATGCGACTGCTGAAAAACAGCGCGGACTTCCGCCTTGTATCACCTTTCATTAAAGAGTATAAAAGTATGAAAATACTGCAAATACTGATGCAAATACTGCACATTGTGTAGTTATGATTGTCTTTAGGCTTGTCATCCTTCCACTTGCAAGTGGTAAGTGATATGCGCTGGGATCACACACACAGCGGCTCAGTCCCGAATCACAGCTTGTGCACTTCACTCGCGTGCTCTGTGAGCTGCGCAGGGCCAGAGTGCACACCCTCCAGAGGGCACTCGCTGTTCAGGGCGGAGTGATTTGGAGCACAGGATGCCTGCGGAGCTGAGCGTATCCGTGTATTGGTGTTGCTGTGTGCACGCAAATCGTGTATTGGTATTGCTGTGTGCACACTAATCGTTTTAAAAATGTTAATCTGATGATCCGCTGATACGGTCTAATGTAAACATGGGCTAAGGTGTTGTTGAGTCATCCTGTTGGTGTAGGTCACTGAGGGCTGAATGTGAATGGCCTCGAGAGTCGTTAGGGTGATCAATGGATTGCCCGTTAAGGTGATCAATGGAATGCTGATTCTCTCTGTCCTCCTGTGAGCCACTGAAAACAGCTGGGTTTTGGTGCGCATTCAGTTGTCTGGGAAGTGTGCCAAGGACTGCATTGTAGGTGGCTGATAAATTATGTCTTAGACCCCCACCTCTGTTCAGTGATGGCCGTTCCAGGTTGACAAAAAAACCCCAGCTGTTTTCAGTGGCTCACAGGAGGACAGAGAGAATCAGCATTCCATTGATCACCTTAACGGGCAATCCATTGATCACCCTAATGACTCTCGAGGCCATTCACATTCAGCCCCCAGTGACCCACACCAACAGGATGACTCAACGACACCTTAGATGAGCTTTTCATCCATGAGGGGATAAATACCTGATACTCCCTACCAGTCAGACAGAACTGAAGAAGCCTTTCAGATGAGAGGTGAAACGTCTTCAAGAATCTTCAAGCAAGTCCAGTTGCTCTCTTTTACCACCCACATTTGATATGTTGTTTATGTTCTATTGTAAATACAATATCACTTTTTGAGATTTGTAAATTATTGCATTCCATTTTTATTTACAATTTGTACTTTGTCCCAACTTTTTTGGAATCGGGGTTGTACATCAGTCATGATCTTACACAATCTTCAAGGACGCAAGCCTTCTCAGAAGGCTATTAAGTTGATTAATGGGAACCAGAGCCAGGATTTATACCACACTGCCCATCACTGCACAGCACCAGCCTCCCTATGCCGAGCAAGGAGACAATCAATTGGCCCAAGAGCAGCAGCAGCAGTTCAGCCTGGTCAAATGTCTATCAGGAACGTTCAGTAATCCTCACCCAAATAGTGCATGGCCCTGTTGAGCAGCAAATAAACATCTTCTGTAACATAGCTTGTGATTTTTGTTTGGATAGATTCAATCAGAAAGTTACTAAGGAGCACAGCAAGAATGAGAAGAGGCCTAATAGGAGGCAGGTGGACAAGGGTCAGCTGCATGCCCAGCAGAGACATCTGAAGTTTCGTTTAAAAGCATCAAGCTCATCTCAGCAGCCAGGAATACAAGTTCTTCTGGATGACATCACGAAGAGAATTCTCACTCTGGCGAGAGCAGAAAATCTATGCAAGAGACGGAAAAAGAAGCAGAAGGTTCGGAACACATTTTGTGTATATATTTGCAAAGTGTCTCTTTGAGGAAGCAAAGAGTGGGATGCTCACAGTGCCAAGGAAAGAGCTGGAAGCCCATCTGAGGTCTGTTTACTCTGATGAATTGCATGATGTGCCATTTCTGCAATTGCAAGGCATCTCACAGTTCTCAGAGCCTGGAATCCCATTTGATATATCAGAAGATCGTTTCTTGGAAGTCCAGGAGCTTGGTAGGAAAGCACGAGCTAAAAGCACACCTGGTCCCAATGGCCTTTCATATAAATTGTATAAGAACTGCCCACATGTGCTGAGATAACTATTCCATATTTTAAAGAAAGCCTGGAGGGAGGGTGTTGTGTCACAGTGTTTGTATCTTGAACATGGCATCTGGATCCCCAAGGAAAATAATTCAATTGGCATTGGTCAGTTTTGTCCCATCTCATTGTTAAACATGGAAGGCAAGATATTTTTTGGAGTCTTAGCCTGTTGGACGACTACTTATCTCCTGTGTAATGGCTATGTTAACACCTCAGTAAAGAAAGCTGGTGTTCCTGGTTTTCCAGGCTGTCTTGAACGTGCACAGATGATCTGGAGTTCAATCCAGACAGCTAAACAAACCAAGAAAGAGCTACAGGTGGCGTGGCTAGACTTGGCCAAGGCTTATGGCTCAGCACTGCACGAGCTCATCTGGAGAGCACTTACATTATTTCATGTCCCTCAGAAGGCAGGGTCCATTTTAAGAACATACTTCAGCTCGGTGTGTATGCGTTTCATGACCAAGGAACACACATCACAGTGGCAGTCTTAACAGATTGGGATCATGATGGGTTGTGTCATCTCGCCACTACTCTTTGCAATGTCAGTGGAGTTTATCCTCAGAGGCTCAGAGTCTGCTGCAAAGGGACAGTTGCTGGGGATTGGCTTTGAACTGCTTCCCATCAGGGCATTCATGGATGACATTACACAGTTAGTCCTGTCAAACGTGAAGGCTGAGAATCTGTTGCAACACTTTGATGATCTATTTGTGTGGGCTTGGATGATGCCAAGGCCACAGAAGAGCTGCAGTCTGTCATGAATAAAAGGATTGGTCAAGGAGGTACATTTCTTAAAAGGCGATGAAAGAATTCAAACAGTTAGGGAGAAGCCTGTGAAAAGCCTTAGCAGATGGTATGCTTTCCAGCTGACTGATTGCCACCATTATGTAGAGAGTGAAGATCAAGCTCGGAGTGGTATACAAGCTATAAACAAGATGCTGTTCCAGGGTAAGTTCAAAGCCTGGTGTTTCTAGTTTGGCCTCCTACCACACATCCTCTGGCCAACAGGTGTATAAGATCTCACTGTCCAGAGTGGGAAGCATTGAACAGTACATCAGCAAGTGCTTGCACAAATGGTTGAGTGTCTCTCTGACCTTTTCTATTGCCAGACTGTACATGAAATTGGGAAAGTTGAATCTGCCACTGCCATCACTCATGGAAGAGTTTAAAACAGCTAACGCTTGCTTTCATCTGATGTAGAGATACTCACATGTTGAGTGACATTCAGTCAATACTCCATATCAGAAGGAAATGGTCTGTGGGGACTGCAGTGGACATCGTGGAAGCAAGCCTTTGAACTAAGGATATGATTGGTGTGGTGAAGACAGGAAGAGCAGGCCTGGGTATCACACATCAAAAGTGTTTTCAAAGCAGGGAGCAAAGAGTTGCTGGGAGATGTTGGTCCAGGAGCTATGAAAGCTGGAGGAGGAAACCCGCCTTACCATTGCAGCAGGACACATCAAGCAGGAAGCATGGTTGTGATGGGAAGCAGCTAAGGCAAGGAGAGTCACATGGTTGGATCTGTGGCAAATTAGTCAGCTTGCAATTACTTTCTTGCTGCACTCGGTATACGATCTTCTCCCAACATCTGACAACCTTAAGTTGTAGAAATACTCAGATTCCGACTTGTGTCTCTATTCTGGTGCCAAGCATGGAACCATTTGCCATGTGCTGTCTTCCTGCAGACAGCTTCTACAACTGTACATGTGGCATCACAATCAAGTGCTGGAAACTCTGGTGACCATAGTGAGAGATCAGTGTGAGACAGTCAACAAGGGGGTGATACAGCAATAGGTCCCTGAGTCCATTTTTGCAATGCAGGCAAGCATCCTAGGTAAAGGAAGCTCACAAAGCAAACAAGGCTTCTATGTGGTGCTGTTGACTGGCAAGTTGCAGTTGTTCTTGATAAAGCCCTACTATTTCCTGCCCACATTGCTTCTACTAACAAGAGGCCAGACCTGGTCTTTTGGTTAGACATTACCAGCAGTGTGCTGCTGGTCGAACTTACTGTTCTGTGGGAGGAAAACATGGAAGGAGTGTTTGAGCATAAGAAGGCAACATACAAAGATCTTCATGTCACCTGTACTGAGAATACTGGGCATGCTTGGTATGGCCTCTGGAAGTTGGCTGTCATGGTTTTGTTGGGCATTCTATGAACACTTTTCTTTCACATCTTGGCTTCAGTAGCTGCAAGCTTAGAATGGGAACTAAACAGCTTCAGTTGGTGGCAGAGCAAGGGTCAAGTTGGATATGGTTGAAAGCTTATAGGAGGATTGTATCAGCAACATGAGTTTGCACCTTAGACACCCCCTGGTTGTGTTAAGCTCCTGGTGGTGCTGAGGATGGCAGTACTGCCTTAGCCACCGAAACTGCGTTATCATCCCTGGTTGGCAGCTAACGGGGGGGTCAAACAGCAACTGACTTTATGTACTGTACACACTACATAAAGTGCAAGAGTGCAGTGAGTGCAAACATTGCAGACAATAAACTGCACACAAAGTGCAGACATTGACAACATAAAGTGCAGACAACAAGGACAGTGCAAAAATGACAACTAGCACAAACAGTATATTGCCAACCACTACCTGTTCCTGTTAATGTGCGTAAAGTTGAGTATGCATATTGAGGTAGTATATGTAAAAAGAAATAAATCAATGGAAACAAATTTAAACATTGTGTATGTGATAGGCATTGTAAACATTGTAAAAAAATGATAGCGTATCACTTTTTTTCACTGTGCAAAGAGTGCAATGCGAGTGGTGTGATTCAACAGTCCAAGTGTTATCAGTTCACTCCTTCAGAGTTGAGGAGTCTGATGGCATGTGAAAAGAAACTGTTACCGACCCTGGCTGTGAAGCCCCGAATGCTTTGGTACCTTTTTCCAGATGGCAGGAGGGTGAAGAGATTGTGTGAGGGGTGTGTGGGGTCATCCACAATGCTGGTAGCTTTCCAGATGCAGTGTAATGTCTGGATGCAGTGTAAATGTCCTTGATGGAGGGAAGAGGGACTCCAATTATCTTCTCAGCTGTCCTCACTATCCACTGTAGGGTCTTGCAATCTGAGATGCTGCAATTCCTAAACCAGACCATGATACAGCTGCTGTGAATGCTCTCAATAGTCCCTCTGTAGAATATTGTGAGGATGGGTGATGGGTTTTCCTCAGCCTTCATAGGGAGTAGAGATACTGCTGTGCTTTCTTGGCTATGGAGCTGGTGTTGAGGGACCAGGTGAGGTTCTCTGTCAGATGAACACCAAGGAATTTGGTGCTCTTGACATTCTCCATGAGTGAGCCATCTATGTACAGAGGAGACAACCATTTCTTTTGTGTTGTTCATGTTCATAAAGAGATTGTTGACTCTGCATGAGTCTGATAGCTGTTGCACCTCTGTTGCTGACTCATTGTTCTTACTGATGAGACCCACCACAGTCATGTCATCAGTAAACTTGATGATATACAGTGGGGAAAACAAGTATTTGATCCCTTGCTGATTTTGTTGGTTTGGCCACTAATAAAGACTCGATCAGTCTGTAATATTAATGGTAGGTGTAGTCTAACATGCTGAGACAGAATATCACAAAGAAAATCAAGAAATCGACTTTAAAGAATTTGTATTAATTTATTTGCATTTTATTGAGGAAAATAAGTATTTGAACCCTCTTGCCAAAAGGACTTAGTACTTTGTGGCAAACCCCTTATTAGCAAGCACAGAGGTCAGACGTTTTTTGTAGTTGATGACCAGGTTTCTGCACATATTAGGAGGAATTTTGGTCCACTCTTCTTTGCAAATGACCTCTAAATCATCAAGATTCCGTGGCTGTCGCTTGGCAACTCTGAGCTTCAGCTCTCTCCATAGATTTTCTATAGGATTCAGGTCTGGAGACTGGCTGGGCCACTCCATGACCTTGATATGTTTCTTCTTCAGCCATTCCTTGGTTGCCTTGGCTGTATGCTTTGGGTCATTATCCTGCTGGAAGACCCATCCACGACCCATTTTAAGCTTCCTGGCAGAGGGAAGGAGGTTTTCACTTAGGATTTTACGGTACATGGCTCCGTCCATCCTCCCATTGATATGGTGAAGTAGCCCTGTGCCCTGTGCAGAAAAACACCCCCAAAGCATAATGTTACCACCTCCATGCTTGACAGTGGGGATGGTGTTCTTGGGGTCATAAGCAGCATGTCTCTCCCTCCAGACACGACGGGTTGAATTGATGCCAAAGAGCTCAATTTTGGTCTCATCTGACCATAACACCTTCTCCCAGTCACTCTCCAAGTCATTCAGATGTTCATTGGCAAAGTTCAGGCGGGCCTGCACATGTGCTTTCTTAAGCAGGGGTACTTTGCGAGCACTGCAAGATGTTAGACCATTGCAGTGTAAAGTGTTACCAACTGTTTGCTTGGTGACTGTGATCCCAGCTGCTTTAAGATCATCCACTAACTCTGCCCGTGTTGTATTAGGTCTATTTCTCACCATTCTCATGATCCTCGAAACCCCACGAGGTGAGATCTTGTTTGGAGCCCCAGACCTAGGTCGATTGATGATCATGTTGTGAGTCTTGTACTTACGCACAATTGCACCAACAGTTGTCACCTTAATGACCAGCTTCTTGCTAATGGTTTTGTAGCCCATACCGGTCTTGTGCAGGTCTACAATCTTCTCCCTTAAATCCACAGAAAGCTCTTTAGTCTTTCCCATGTTGGAGAGTTTGGAGTCTGACAAACTGATTGATTCTGTGGCCAGGTGGCTTTTATACAAGTCATCAGTGATATCAGGTGTCTTCAATTTAGGTGACAAGGTAATTTGGAGAGTCTAACTTGTCTGTATTAACAAGAACTCTTGATGGTTACTAGGGGATCAAATACTTCTTTTTCTCAATAAAATACAAATAAATTAATATAGATATTTAAAAGTTATTTTCTGGATTTTCTTTTTGATATTCTGTCTCCACATGTTAGAATACACCTACCATTAAAATTACAGACTGATCAAGTCTTTCTTAGTGGGTAAACCAACAAAATCAGCAAGGGATCAAATACTTGTTTTCCCCACTGTATGATTTGAACTGTGAGTTGCTGCACAGTTGTGAGTCAGCAGAGTGAACAGCAGTTGACTAAGCACACAGCCCTGGGGTGCCCCAGTGCTCAGTATGGTGGTGCTGGATGTTCTGCTCCCAATCTGGAATGACTGAGGTCTCTCATTCAGGAAATCCAGGATCCAGTTGCAGAGGGAGGTGTTCAGCCCCAGCAGGCTCAGCTTTCCAAGTAGCTGCTGAGGAATGATTGTGTTGAATGCTGAACTGAAGTCTATAAACAGCATTCGAATGTATGTGTCCTTTTTGTACAGATAGCTAAGGGCCAGAAGAAGGGTGGTGGCTATGGTGTCATCTGTTGACCAGTTACAGTGATATGCAAACTGCAGAGGGTCCAGGGATGAGGCAGCAGGGTCTTTATGTGCCTCATGATGAGCCTATAATAATAATTAATTAATTAATTAATTAATTAATTAATTAATTAATTAATAATGATGCATGTGAGTGCAAAAGGACAGTAGGCATTGAGGCAGGACAGTGAAGACGACTTTGGCATGGGGTTGATGGTGGTGGTCTTGAAGCACTTTCAAACAATGGCATTGAAGATGTCAGTAAGAACATCTGCAGCTGGTCTTAGGGCCACCCTGTCCCCTGTTCTATAGGCAGCATCTCGAGTCCTCAGTAGTGCTTGCACCTCTGTAGTAATCCATAGCTACTGGTTGGGGCAAGTGGTGATGATCTTAGAGACATTATCATGACATCAATGCACTTGTTGATGCAGCTGGTCACTGATGCTATGTACTCTGCTAAGTTGGTGCAGTCATCATTGGTTGCAGCCTCCCTAAACATGTCCCAGTCAGTTTTCTCAAAACAGACCTGGAAAGCAGAGATGGCTCCTTCTGGCCAGGTTTTCACCTGCCTTAGAACTGGTTTGGAGCATCTGATGAGCAGTCTGTATGCTGGAATTAGCATAACAGAGATGTGGTCTGAGTAGCCGAGGTGGGGGTGGGGCTCCACCTGGTACATGCCAGGAATGTTTATGTAAACAATATCCAACATGTCCACCCCTCTCATTGAAAAGTCCACATACTTATGAAATTTAGGGAACACTGACCTGAGATTCGCTTGGTCAAAATCTCCGGTGACAATACACAGTCCATCTGGGTGTGCATTCTACCATTCACTGATAGCACAGTACAGTAAACCAAGCACTTCCTTAGCATTAGCACTGGGGGGGTGTAAACTCTGATTATGAATATGGAAGTGAATTCCCATGGTAAATAAAACAGTCTATATCTGTTACAAACTCCACTAGCAATGAGCAATAGTCAGAGACTAGCACCAAAATTCCTGCACCATTCTGTGTTAATGTATATACACAAGCTACCTCCATGAGTCTTACTGCACAGAGCTGCATTTTTGTTGGCTCAGAATGAAGCTAGCCCATCCAGCTGAATAATAGTGTCCAGAAGTCTGTTGCTGAGCCATGTCTCCATGAAAACAAGGATGCAGCAGTGTCTAAACTTATGCTGGGTAGTCTGCTGGAGTCAGATATAGTCTTTTTTTATTTTCCAGGGAGCTGACATTGGAGAGTAGAATGGATGGGAGAGCCGGCTGGCTAGGTTTAGGTGTTAGCCTAGGACAAACACCCCTACACATGCCACATTTCTGCCTCCTCACACAATGCTTCCACTGGATCCTCCCTGGGTCACCAGGCTCAGGTGAGGTGAAGGACTGGATGCCTGTTCAACACAGCAGGCCAAGGTCATGTAACTTCTCCAGCAGATCATCTTTTAGTATGTATTCTGCATGATTTCCTTAGTAAAGGAGTGTCTGGCAATGATAGACACAAAGACCAGTTGATCCAATGTCCATGTGCTGTACAGGATCAGACAAAAGAGAAAAAGGACACAAAAAGCACCATTTTGGATCTGGAGGGGCTGCTGCATGCTACTGCCATGCTGCCACTCTGTCCCCTGTGCAGCCTTGGGACTATCTGATCACTGCATTGTTCATCTTATCCTGACCTACAGGCAGAAGCTGAAATCTGCTAAGCCTGTGGTAAAGATGGTGAGGAGATGGTCCGATGAGGTCAAAGTGGAACTACAAGCCTGCTCTGACTGCACTGATTGGAGTGTTTTTTGAGGCTGCAGCTTCAGACTTGCATGAACTGACTGATACCATGACATCTTACATCAGTTTTTGTGAGGATATGTGTGTGCCCACCAAGACCTTCCGCACATACAACAACAAACCCTGGTTCACTGCAAAACTCAAGCAGCTTCGCCAGGCCAAGGAGGAGGCCTACAGAAGTGGGGACAGAATCCTGTACAAACAGGCCAAAAACACACTGACGAAAGAGGTGAAAGCAGAAAAGAGGAGCTACGCTGAAAGGATCAAAAACAGCCTTTCAGCCAACGATCCGGCATCAGTGTGGAGAGGCCTGAAGAACATCACCAACTACAGGAGACCATCCCCCAACACTGCAATGAACCATCAACTGGCTGACGAGTTGAATGGGTTTTACTGCAGATTTGACACATTCACACCTCTCCCCCCCTCAGACATTAAAGACCCATTTACACCCCCTGCTATTCTGCCTCCTCTCACCTCTGACTCCACACCAGCACTCAAGATCTGTGAAGAGGATGTTTGTCAGCTTTTTCACAGACAAAAGTTCAGGAAGGCACCTGGCCCAGACGGTGTGTCACCCTCCTGTCTGAAGGTCTGTGCTGATCAGCTGGCCCCCATCTTCACCACGGGCGATTGCTCTAAGACAACGAGGGAGGCTCAGCCTCCTCTAAAAATGACGAACATCGTGTAGGATGAATTGTGCTAGGCTTATGTTATAGCCGACCTTATAACATTGCTATTTCAGATCCAGAATCATAGAAATATATGTGCTCAACCCAACTACAGTGTGAAATCATTCCGTTATAACTTTCCCCAGTTCACCTAATGTGTGCGTGAGTTTTTCTCCCTCGTAACAGCGCGATGCAGCCCAGCCTCAGTGGATTGGGAGCTATGCGCTTGTCAATCTCAAAATGCAAGACGATTATTGGACAAATACTGCGAAAACGCCCGCCCACGGAGTCTCATGGACTCCCAGCCTCAGTGGACTTCAGTGGCATTTGGGAGCTATGCGCTTTTCAATCTCAAAATGCAAGACGGTTATTGGACAAATACTGCGAAAATGCCCGCCCATGGACTCCGAGCCTCACATGGGAGGGACATGGCAGTTTCCGCGAGGAGACTGGTGATTGGTGAAAGCGGCCGGATATTTTCTTTGATTGACAGCTCGTTTCAACTATAGACAGGCAGAGGTACAGTGTTGCCAGATTGGGCGGTTTTAAGTGCATTTTGGCGGGTTTTGGACATATTTTGGGCTGGATAACGTCAGCAGTATCTGGCAACATCAGTTCAGTCCCATGCGGATTCGCAAGTGGTGTGGTGTATTGTAAGAGATCAGCTTACATTTCGATTTCATTCATTACATACGGTTTCTACCAGCTTTTTTAGTTTGTATATATTTTCATTGTAAATAAAGTGTTGTCAAGTTTGCTATCTTAGTTCCAGAAATGTCGTTTATT